>NW_027069966.1:141556-219413 GCF_002906115.3 Quercus suber | reverse complement strand
CATGGCCCCCTCAGCCCTAAGGCAGTTTCGTCCATGTTCATGTTATTGATAGAAGAAGCCGAATGAATTCAAATACTTCAATTATCTTTATTTTAAAAAAAATACAAAATTACTTCTTCCAAAAAAATGTTAAAAGAGTAATACAATCTCACATACAAAAAGGAAAAAAAAAAAAATTGTTATTCTCACAACCTATTTGTATTCAAATGTCTAATTCCTATATGTATTTTTTATTTATTTATATTCAAATACTTCAATTATCTATATAATTACTTCTTCAAAAAAAAAAAAAAAAAAACTTCTATTATCCAAATTATATACTATTATCACAAATCTCCATCTATCCACACTAGCATATATCATCTTTCTTTTAGGGTGTGTTTATTTGAAGGTGAAATATGACGGATGAAAAACTTTTGAAAGAAAATGGGAAAGAAAACTTTTTTAGAGTGTGTTTGATTGGATAGAGAGGAAGGAAAATAAATGGTGAGGTCTGAATGTTTTCTCCCCGAGCCAACCAAAAAGTTTTCTCCCCAAAATAGAAAGAAAACTGAAGAGAGAAAATGTGACCGCTTAATAGACAAAAATGCCCATATCCAGTTCCTTTTGTGTGTGTGTGTGCGCGCGTGCGCTAGGCACGTTGCCTCTTCTTTTTTCTTTCTTTTTTTCCTTTTTTTTTCTTTTCTTTCCTGGACTTTGCTTTTTTTCTTTTCTTTTTTCATTTTTGATTTCCTGGGCTACGGGTGGGCATGTTGCCTCTTTCTTTTTCTTTTTCTTTTTCCTTTCTTTTTTTTTCTTATTTTCTTTCCTGGACGTTCCCTTTTTTTTCTTTTCTTCCTGGGCTGTGGGTGTGATAGTTGTTTTGTTTTGTTTTTGTTTTTTTTTTTAAACTAGACATGATTTTTTTTTAATAAATTGGGTGATTGATTTTTTTTTTTTTTTTGGTTGTTTGTCACTTTTTTTTTTTTTTAATTGGCCATCATTTTTTAACAATGGTGTATGAGTAAATTTATACAAACTCAATTTTTCTATCTCTCCACTTTTCCACTCCCAACCAAACAAAAATAAGAGAAATTAAAATCTTTTCTATCCTCATACCATTTTCTATCCTCCCACTTTTCCACCTCTCCAACCAAATGGACCCTTAATTAAATTTCAAATTTACCTTACCTCTTTCTATAAAAAAAAAAATACACACAGTTATTTATATATCACTTTTAAACATTATAACACTAAACCAAATAAATAAATAAGAGTATTATTGCACGTATAAAGCGCGTGTGACGAGTTTAGTACGTATACACACACACACTATTAATAATAGAATTTTCTGTTTGAGTTTCAATATTTTGCGTATTAAAATACCATCACACAAATTCTTAAACTATCTATCACACACACACTATTAATAATAGAATTTTCTGTTTAAGTTTCATCGTTTTGCGTATTAAAATATCAACACAAAAATTCTTAAACTATCTAAAATTACCTTTTCTTTTAGTTAAATAATTTTAAATTAAAAAACACAAACTAGTTAAAAGAGTAATTTATTATTCCTAAGTTTTAGGTTTTTTTTTTTTAATCTTTTCCATTCAGTCTAAAACTTAGGACACTATATATCTTTATCTCATTTTTAAATATTATTTCATGTTACCTTACCTCTTTCTTTAAAAAAAAAATACAAATGGTTATTTTATATTACTTTTAAAGATTATAAAACTAAACAAAACAAAAAAACAAAAAAAAAAAAAAACATTATTGCACGCGCAAAGCGCATGTTACAAGTCTAATACTACTAATAATAATGGGATTCCTTGTTTGGATTTCAACATTTTGTATACAAAAATACCTTCACACAAATTCTTAAGCTCTCTAAAATAGCCCAATCTTTTAGTTAAATAATTTAAATTAAAAAACACAAACTAGTTAAAAGAGTAATTTACATATCACATATCATTGGCTCACTTTATTAGTTAGTTTACACTATACAATAGCTCCTACCTAGATTGCCTTGTTTTGCAGGCAGCTAAATGTAAAATTTTCTTTTAGAATTAAAGTCTCTAATAAAAGGTTACGTTGAAATTTGTAGCATGTCATCCTCTCAATAAATATTGGACTCACTCTACCAAAAATGAAAATCAATTTGTGCATATGTTTGAATTGCAAAACGAGGTCCCAAAGTGAGAAGTAAGGCTGCTATTCAATGGCCCCCCCCCCCCCCCCCCAACCTTTGAAAAAAAAATCTTATAGTATATATATTTACACAAAAAATTTACTTTAAGCTCTAAAATTTATATACTTAGCCTCCCTCCCCCAAAAAATTGACAAGAGACCCATAAATCTCAAAAATAGATAACAAGAAAAATCTTTTTTAAAAAAAACATATATCCGGATAAGAAGAAAAATCTTTGGACAAATCATAAATCTGGTCTAAGCAAAAACAATAACAATAAATCAATTACAAATCCTAGCAAAACAAATCACAAAAACTCAATAACTTTTACCTAATTTCTCCCTCTCATTTGAGAGCTCTATGCCTCTCTCAAATGACTCCACCTCATAGACACAGAGACAAATCTTATATTGTTGATTGCTCCATCCACACACTAGTTAATCACCAACAACTTGGATCAGTTGGTGTCTTTAACTCAACCAATGGAAAAAAAAATTTATCTATTTTTTGAATGGTAGATTTTTTTTTTTTTTTTTTATAATGTTTTATTAACTTTGGGACACACTGGGCATGTATGCATAAATGGTAATACATGTGTGAAACAACAACAATCTATGTTTTGTGCCTTACATAAACTGCCACCAAAGCATGTATGAGATTAGTCTATTGGTAATAAATTTTGTGACTTAACTAAATAAATATAATGACGGGAAAAGTTTTATTATTTACTTAGTTAAAGACTCAAAGTTACTGTCCATTATCATGTGATTGTTTAATAGATCTCTTTTCAATATTTTTTTTTTTTACTATTTTTTCAAACTTGCAATTTTTGAAAGGAAAAATTCTCAACCTTACCAAGATAACAATAATTGGCTTTTACACTAAATATTAATGCATGATATTATATATTAACCATTATTTTAGTTGTTTTATTAATATAATGCTTGACATAGATTTGAACTTTTGACTATAGTTTTTTGTGTTTTTTTTTAAGAACCTTTTAACTATATATATAGCATTATGAAGTAATTAGTTATAGAATTATGTGAAAAGAGTACATCATTTTTTTTTTAAAAAAAAATTTATGATGTCGATAGAATAAATAATCGGACTAATCTTGGTCAGACTTTGAAAATATTAGGACGTGCTAATTGACTTACAAAACTCTTGATTATAAATTCTCATTTGTGCTTTCTTTTTTCAAAATAAAAAATACAAATAATTAAAAAAATTAATGCTAATAATGCATTGTTGTCAACCTCTAATATTGATATTTCAATTTTTTTAAAATCTTTGAACAAAGAATTTCGACCCCCCCCCCCCAAGTTTGAATCCTAGTTCCGTTCCTGATAAACTGTTTTTAATATTTGGTAGAAAAATGGTGCTTTTATCCCACATGAGCCTCCCACTCAGTCATAACTCCATGTCATTTGATTGTGAATAGCAAATTGAGACCAAATATTTTGTGGCTAGCTAGCCTCCCAAGTTTCCTAGCAAAAGACTTTTTCTTTGTCATTGACTTACTGTTACGTTGCATTAAGACTTATAAGCCTTATTGCTCATGGTACGGTACAATTCCATTGACTTGCTTTTCTATACTCACTATTTACTTCTTGATCAGCTTTCCTCTAATTGCTATTTTCTTCTTTCTTGATCAAGGTAACATCCCCATAATTTTCATTAATAAAGAAATGAAAGTACAATATTTGAATATTGAACTACATGATTTTGATAATTGAACTACCGTGATTTTGATTTTCATAAATGGTACACTACAATGTTTGAATGTTTCACTCGCAACTTGGCTTGAGTCATGAATGACTAGTGAAATTCAATTTGTCAAAGACTCTTCAAATTCCAACATGTGCTTCTCTTGTGGTCTATTTCGCGGGTTGGCACTCATGAGTTAGTCGCGAAATCCTCATTTTCACATAATTTTGACCAAACTCTTACACACAACCCTTATATTAAATCCCATAAAAATATAGGGAAATGATTCAATATAATTACAATCAAATTTGATACAGAATTAAAACCAACAAAAAACATAGTTGTAAATCACAATTTACAAAATTCTTGATTATAAATTGTCATTTGTGATTTTTTTTTTCAAAATAAAAAATACAAATAATTAAAAAATTAATGCTAATAATGCATTTTTGTCAACATCTAGTATTGATATTTCAATTTTTTAAAATCTTTGAACAAAGAATTTCGACCCCCCCAAGTTTGAATCCTAGTTTCGTTCCTGATAAACTATTTTTAATATTTGGTAGAAAAATGGTGCTTTTATCCCACATGAGCCTCCCACTCAGTCATAACTCCATGTCATTTGATTGTAAATAGCAAATTGCGACCAAATATTTTGTGGCTAGCTAGCCTTCCAAGTTTCCCAGCAAAAGACTTTTTATTTGTTATTGACTTACTGTTATGTTGGATTAAGACTTATAAGCCTTATTGCTCATGGTACGGTACAATTCCATTGACTTGCTTTTCTATACTCACTATTTACTTCTTGATCAGTTTTCCTCTAATTGCTATTTTCTTCTTTCTTGATCAAAGTAACAACCCCATAATTTTCATTAATAAAGAAGTGAAAGTACAATATATGAATATTGAACTAATGATTTTGATATTTGAACTACTGTGATTTTGATTTTCATAAATGGTACACTACAATGTTTGAATATTTCACTCGCAATTTGGCTTGAGACGCGAATGACTAGTGAAATTCAATCTGTCAAAGACTCTTCAAATTCCAGCATGTGCTTCTCGCGTGGTCTGTTTCGCGGGTTGACACTCATGAGTTAGTTGCGAAATCCTCATTTTCACAGAATTTTGACCAAACTCTCACACACAACTCTTATATTAAATCCCATAAAAATATAGGGAAATGATTCAATATAATTACAATCAAATTTGACACGGAGTTAAAACCAACAAAAAAACATAGTTGTAAATCATAATTTACAAAACTCTTGATTATAAATTGTCATTTGTGAATTTTTGTTTTCAAAATAAAAAATACAAATAATTAAAAAATTAATGCTAATAATGCATTTTTGTCAACATCTAGTATTGATATTTCAATTTTTTAAATCTTTGAACAAAGAATTTCGATCCCCCTAAGTTTAAATCCTAGTTCCGTCCCTGAACATGAAAATGTCCCAAAAAAAAAAAAAAGAAGAGCAAAGAAAGAGACAAAAACGCATTCCCTTCTCCAATCTTTTCGACCCAAAATATTTCCCCCACACAGCTCTCCGTCAAAAATGGTGCAGAAACCACCGGCCACACCAGCAAATGGGTCCTACAAGACGTGACATGGCGTGATGTGAACCCTTCATTCCTCCATTGTAGAAAGAACCTAGTAACCTCGGATGATTTGAGAGCACTTGGTCTTGATTCAATGAACCCATTTCTGAACGATGCTTTGACCTTAATTCCCTTCTTCTTTCTCACTTCATCTTTTTCTTATTCTTTTTCCTTTTTTTGCCTCCTTCGTCTTCTTCTGAAGAGTTTTGATAACCTGCTAAAAACTGAAAAATAATTTTAAGCTAAAGTTAGAATTATAAGTTTCAATGCTAAAACGGTTTGGTGCATTGTTCTATATTTTAATGGAAATAATTAATAATGACCTTACATAAATACCCTTACTTATTTTCCAAATATGACACCCATTGCCTACCCATGTCCAAATATGACACCCATTGCGCCTGACATCAAAAAAAAAAAAAAAATTTTGGCTGATTATTTTTTGCTAAAAGTGGATTAAAGTATACTTATTCTTTAAAATAAATAAAAAATTATGGTTTTAAAAAGCAATAAGTAAGAAAAAAAAGTTAAAAGCTAAAAGTAAAAGCTATACACAAACAGAGATACAGATGCACTGGATGTAAGCTTTGATCTTTTTAAACCGTAGTTATTAATTGAGGTCGAGTAATAAGAAAATACATCACTACTTTTGAGTAAAATATATAGTACGTCTTTATGTTAGAATTTAGAACTTTATTATCTCTTTCTCGTGTGTATTTTTTTGTTTCCCAAAAAAAATAAAAAGTAATAATGGTATACAGAACACGTTTATCATGTTTTCTTTTGTCATTTGCCTTTAAACAGTAGCTATCAATTGAGGTCAAAGTAACAAGAAAATACAAAACATGTTCGTAATGCTTTCTTTCGCTTATTGCGGCTAAGAAGCTGATTGGCTCTGTACGTGCTCGCTGACAGTTGACTCAAGAATACGAGATAGCCACATTCTTTAATTATCTTGATTACAAGAATAAATAGACAGCTAAGAGTAAGAGCAAATCCCCATCCAATTTTTCATTTTCAATTATCAGAGAGAGAAGTTGAGGAGAAGTGGAGATAATTTCGGTAGACAAAATGACATGGGCTACTATTTAATATAAGATGCAACTTAACCTCTCACCCTCTTCAAATACAAAGTAAATTTGTGCATTTTTTCTTTCTTTCTTTCTTTCTTTCTTTCTTTCTTTTTCCCTCTCAACTATTCTTTATAACTCTCTGATTAATTGGGTAAATTTTATATTGTTAGTAAATTGAAATACTAAAATATAATGTTATTTTGTTTAATCTTTTTTACAAGTTTGAAATTAGATTTGTGTAAATATGAGCTGTATAATTTTTTTTCCCAAAAATTAGATAAGCATTTTTTGTTTTTTAATGGTTATTTTGCTTTTGCTCTTTGATGAGATTGAAATTAGATATGTGTGAATTTAAGATTTATAACTTCAAAATTTTTTATCCTCAATAATTAGATTTGTATTTTTGGAGTAAATTTTTTATGGAAATATGTTTGAAACAATGACCCACCCAAGACCTGATCATCCACCCAATGGTCGAAAATGAATGGGTTTTTCCAATCTATTGGGTGGTAGCAGGTGGGAGAGTTTTCCATCCAATAGCATCGCATCAAGTGACGAGTTGACCTCAAATCTGATTTGATTTAATTGTGAGCTTCCCTAACATTATCAATATAGTTCACCACCTGCTCTAAAGGTTAAAGCTCTTTTTAGTTAAACTCTTTATCTCACTCTAAAACTAAAAATTTACAATTTATTATAACTCTACTTCCTACAACAATAGCTAATAGACTTAAAAGTGACTCGATGAAATCAACTTATTTTTAATTAGAAAAACATAAGTGTGCTAATTTATGAACATTGCTAGATAATAAATGATGTACAAATACACAAGATGGAGGAGGTGCAATGCTATATTATCAATTTGGAATCCCTTTCCATATATACTTAAATCCCTTGAGATTAAATATTTTTCTCCCTTTTTCTTTTTCCAGCAAAATCACCTTAGTTCAAACCCTGGCTCCTATGTGCATATAGAATGACACAAGAAGTAAAAGCACCCAAAAAAAAAAAAAAGAAAAAAAAAAAAAGAGTGAAGTAAGGAGAGCACAACTCAACACATGTTAGTTTAATTATTTATTTTCAGCAAGAAAATTAAAGACATTGATTTATGGCAATTGTAAATAGAGTTATAAAGAATTACCAATTTACAATTAGGTCTTTTGTGCTTTCTTACTTAACCCTAGCTAGCCAAGATGATCTGCTGTAAACATTCCCCACTTAAGATCCCTAAAGTATCTCCTTTTTGGGAAAATATTCCTCTTTTGTGTGTAACTATAGGATTAACATGATTTTAGTATAGGAACCAGAAAGAAAAATATTTTTGAACAGCCCTTTTTTATAGTACAAAACTCTGTATGCATTTAAGGATGTATCAGATCTGTCAGACAATTAGGACATTGGGGGTTGTCAGGTATGGAAACAAATCAAACTTGCACTTACCAAAATTATAAGCTTTAAATCAAGCCACCATTGTAGAAAGTAGAAACTTATTGAAGTCATATTGTTGGTTTCTCTTTATTGCTAACTTAAATGAAAGCCTTAGTGGGTTCATCTATAATTTTTTTTTTCCTTGGATAAAATACAAATATCACCATTGTGGTACTGGTATATTTTTAAAACATGGAGTTATCATGTGGTTTATTTTATGATACTTATTCCACTTGTACTTTTTTTTAGAGGCATTTCTGCTAACTTTAATGGAAATTGCTGATGTGCAACAATGCGAGTGCAAACATCACATATTAATAATTAAAGAAAAATATAGCTTCATCCTCACTTTTAAAAAAAAATTATTTCTCTAACTTTTACTTTCTCATTCAATCCTCATTTGGGTTTGTCTCTATTCACAAGGTGTATGCTTTAAAGTAGAACACTATTTTTATTTAATTCTTTCCCAATTGCTGTCATTGACACTTACCGCATCATCAAATTTTGTTAAAGGGTTTTTTTTGTTAAAAGTCCCTCATAAAGCAAATTACAGGAGAGGTAAGTGTTACAAAAGCATCTATAATACACCTTTTTTTTTTTTTTTTTTTTACATGTCATTTTTCCGCCTTTAGAACCTTTTTTTCTTTTTCTTTTTCTTTTTACCTAACTCAATAGGTAAGTGTTACAAAAGCATCTATAATACACCTTTTTTTTTTTTTTTTTTTTACATGTCATTTTTCCGCCTTTAGAACCTTTTTTTCTTTTTCTTTTTCTTTTTACCTAACTCAAAAGCTTGAAAATTTTCTGAACAGAGGGGGTTATGCAAGTCTATTTTGTGAGATATGACTCAACCTTAAATTCTTTTGAGTCATGAAACATGGCTTTTTACTCTTGCCGATGGTCCCTAAATCTTCCATGACTATTAATTACTTTGCAGCTGTATATAAGCTATTTGGTGTTGCATTTCCGAGGACAACACAAAGCATTATTTTCCTTGAGGCAAGATACTGCTTTTGAAACCTTCTTTTTCTTTTTTCCTTTTTTTGGGTAAGTGCTTTTGGCACAAATGTTACACTTGCATTAGAAAGTGCTTAACACAAGGTATGGACTAAGTGCGTTTTAGCGATGCAAAAATTGGAGCTCATTTTAACAATCAATCAAAATATGGGAATAAATGATCTCCCCCACCCAGCCAAATTATTGTGGTAATGGAAAAGGAAAAGGGAAAAAAAAAAGAAAAAAAATAGAACCCAAAAAAAGAAGAAGCTCAATATCCTTTAACATGCCATTTCTAAAGTACTATGCTTTAAAAATTATATGGCATTTTATATTTGTTGTGTGTGATATAACTTATTTCATAATCTCTTAAAAGTTATTGTGGTTTTTTAGTGGAGTTTGTGATTTGTTTTTGTGTTAGAATCTTATTCTCTCTCCATTGAGTGTATGCATGTTTATTTGTTTCTAAAACAAAAATAAAAGATCTGACGAGGTTTCCACATCTATGAAATATATGAAAATAAACATTGTCTTTACCACACGATTTCAAGCCAAAATAGTGTATTTGTCGAAAAAAATCGTAGTTGAAGACAAGATTCCAAGGTAGAAATGATGTGTCCTAAGTGGGAAACTTATTCGCATGCATTTCAGCTGGGTGTCCTAAACTCACAGCAAGTCTATCTATTTCCTCAAATACGATTGAAGCTCTTTGTTTTTTTGACAGTGTCTACTAAAGCTTGGGGCCCCAGTGGCATACCAATTATTTCATCAAAGACTTTGTAATGAGGTATCCTCAACCATTGTCTGAAGCATCTGTTTCAATTCAAGTATGCTTGTACTTTGAAAAAGTGGAAATAATTTGTTTAATTTTTTGCTGAAATTTTTTTATTATTAAAACTGTACTAAAGTATACTTATATTTTAAAAAATTGAAAAAAAAAAGTTTTAAAAAGCTGTACATAAAAGCTAAAAAGTAAAAAACTGACTTATAATCTATTCCCAAACACACTAAAGTTTACCTTATTTTTTAGGAGAAAAAACTTCCCTCCCCCCTTTTTTGAAGGCCTTGAGTGAGAGCCTAAAATCAGATCTTTTTTCATATATATATATATATATATAAATGTCTCCCACTTGAGACCTATTAACCTATATAAATGTTTCTAACAAGATCATTTCTAAGATTCTAATTAATAGGTTGTCGATGGAGCCTAATTACCCCTTTTTAGAATACTTTTGTTTAAGGTGGAATGATAACTAATAATGTTATTCTTGCCCATGAGCTATTTAAGTTCTTGACAAAGAAAAAAAAAAGAGATAAATGGGCTTTGGACTCTCAAATTAGATATGAGAAAAATCCTACGATAGAGTTAACTAGAATTTCTTTGAGTTAATGTTGCTTTACTAAAATGACTTAGAGATCAAAAAATCCGTATCTCATCTCATTACCTACACCAGTTATATAAAAAGTTCATGGATAGCCTTTTCATTTGATACCTGATATCAAAATAAATTTTAGAACTTAACTACATGAGTTGTAAAAAGATAGACTCCATGTATTAAAACGTTAGACCAAAGGACAGAAATGTATGGCTATAAAGTTATAAACTGTCTAAGCATTTTATGCTACATTGAATTGAACAGTAATGGGACACGAGAAAATCTGTCAAAAGACCATTTTTACATTAATACGGAATTAATAGCTCTGTGAAAATGAAAAAAATAGTGAGAGATGAATAGTGATTATAATCTTTTTTTTTTTATAGAGATAATTATAACATATTGTTAATCCCGCAACTCAAACCATTTTCCCCTTAAACACTTTATGCATGGGGAGGTGTCAATTTAGCTACCCCTTGGCATAATCATTTTCTCTTTAAAAAAAATGATATGTGTCATAGTAGAAGTAATTATAGTAGTATTTTTTTTTTCTTTAAAAAAAAAATGAAATTTTAGTTAACTTTAGTGCAAAAGACCACCTTGTATCCCCTGATATTAAATTAAAACTAACACTCAATGTTGAAAGGAGCTTTAAATATAGACAATAGAGTTTAGGGTAAAGTGTAGTGCATCGTGTTGGTCACAAAGAATTAATTTTGTAATAGAAAATTAATAAAGTTGGTAAACCAAAAATGAAAAATTTATGACATGACCAAAAATGTGGCTCAATAGGAGCGTAGCAACAATAATTGGTACGCTTCTACTTTTATATATATATATATATATATGAACTTCTGGTCTTAGGTTAGGTTTCACAGGAAAACTTCTGTCATGGTGGAATCATTACCTAACAGAAGAATCAAAGGAAGAGATCAAAAGTGCAGTCTAGAAAGATGAGGATGGACGTCCAATCTTTGATGAAACTATAGGTCAAGGTGTCCTAGATGGAGTAAACATCTTAATCTATACCATTACAAGACATTTCATAGGAACCCCTAGCAACATTACAACCAGGACACATGACTGGTTAAGTAATCTCAGGTGTCCTACCCTTAGTGACTATAGGTGGTACGAAAAATGTCTTTATTACTAGAGTCATGCACAAAAGCGATTGTAATATATATATATATAGATTTGATATTTGTTGTTTTGTGCGGTTGTTATTTAAAAATGTGGTTCAAAAACATTTAAAAGACTTCGTTGTTGTGGACCTTGATTGGTTGACACCTTCTCTTTTTGTCTGATGTTATTGGCCCATCAATATTTTAGTCATTAATGCTATGGAGCTGCTCTGTCCCTGCTTGTGTTGACAGATTGCCATCCTCCAATTCTTGCTATTAATTAGATCAAAGCAATGCGATGGAGGTAGAAAAATATCAATCCCATCCCCTACGCTACACTCTCTCACACAATAAATGGCTACAAACAAAAAGAAAATACAATCTGGCTTTAGAAACCAAAACCTCCTGGACAGGAAACTTATGTGCATGCTCACTTGTTAACATTTAATTACCAAAAAATAAAAAAATAAAAAAAAGTAAAAGAAGAAAAAAGACCTTCATAATATGGCATATGCTTCGAGCAAGAGAAGGAGTGACACTTATATAAGAATCTTGGAATTAATAGGTGAAAATGGCTAAATACCACGTTTTGGCAAAATTTGTGGCAAATTAGCACTGTTTCGGAAATATCTAGGAATCTACCATTTTTTTAGTACTTAGGTTCCTAGGTGAGTCGCCAGTGTGGCACTGACCTGAAATTTGAGGAATTAGTAAAACAATGTGGTACTCGATATTGCGGAAATCGAGTATTTCTTTATAGTACTCGAGCTTAACAAAGTCGAGTAGCTTGTTTTTCTTTTTCTTTTTTTCTACTTTTTTTGTTTTGTACAAAACTTTTACTTATTTCATCTTCAACTGCTTGTGATCGTTGTGTCCACCATGTTGGGTGCATTTTAGCACCGTGGGTCCAGCCCACACTTGATAAAACACCTCATTAAAGAGGTGGTTGGACAAGTCACAAAAGTCGGCCTATTTTCTTCTTAGCAAGTGAGTTGCATTTATTGTGATTGATGTCAAGAGTGTGAAAGGAAGAAAAGAAGGAAAAGATGAAGAAATAAAAGGGAAGGCCATTCGGCTAATGAGCAAGAAGTGAAGTCCCAGAGAAAGTGAGGACTAAGTGCAGTCATGTCATGGCTTCTAACAATGATGAATTGAAAGGTCCTATCCATATGTGTCTTTGGTGATCTATGATTATGAATATCAGATAAAATTACCAACTCTTATCATTTTTTTGTGCAGCACTTTTACAACAGTATACTCAATGAGACCTCTGTCATTTGGTCCTTTGTTTAGGTGTTATCCAGGGTAAGGGCCATTTTGCATCTTACTGACTTCCTAACATCTCATGGGCGCCTTTAGTGAATAGTTACTGCCATACTACTTTGTGCTTAGCTAACTGCAACTCTAGTTACTTGCACATGAACTTTTTCAAGTTCAGACACTATACTTAGTTTGGTGGACACAACAATCACAAGCAGTTGAAGATGAAATAAGTAAAAGTTTTGTACAAAACAAAAGGTAGAAAGAAAAAAAAAAAAAACATAGTACTTGATTTTGTTAAGCTCGAGTACTATAAAGAAGTACTTACCATATTACTTTTTTACTTACACAAATTCCAAGTCAGCAGTGCCACACTAGCGACTCACCTAGGAACTTAAGTTCACTAAACTCGAGTACTATTTAGAACTCGATTTTGTGAAACTGGAGTACTAAAAAAGTGGTAGATTGCTAAATATTTCTGAAACAGTACTAATTTGCCACAAATTTTACCAAAATGTGGTATTTGGCTATTTTCGCTTGGAATAATATATGTCTAACTTATTTGGCTGATAAGAGCTTCTCAACTTCATAGCTTGCATTAAAGAGCTCCTCTGATAGATATATTCTTGTTTTTTTTTTTTTTTTTTTTTTTTTTGAGGTACAAAGCTCCTATCAAAGCTGATCCTTTATGTTGAGGTACATAGACAGTAATCTTTAGATCTCTTTTCGATTTTTAAGATGATTACTATGGGGAGTTTATACATGAGATAATTTGTCAAAGTGAAGACTGCTTCTCCCTTTATTTATGATGTAATTTGTGGCTACAATAGATGCAGACTTTCCACTAAAAATATTTGGAATTTTCAAATTAGCAACTCGATGGAATGAGGATCCTAAGTTGGGATGCTCCCTAATTATCTGAACTAATCGCAGATCCACGCGATGCATGAGAATATATAATTTTATAATTGGGTATAATATATAATTTGTTCTCTCTAAAAATTAAACAATTTCTAAAATGATTTTCTATCTCTCTATCTCTACAAATATATCATTTTATTATTTTGACGTGTTTGATTGATATTATTCCTTTGTGAGTGATCCATATTTTTCTAAATTGTGTTACGATGTGTGTGTGTATATATATATATATAGATGGGTGTGTACCACATCGGTTAGTTAGTGAGTGAGTCTTCGGTTTATAAGCCTTGCTAGTATTACAAATGTTATGCTTTTTGTAAGTCTTTCTTCTTACTCCCTCATTTCCCATTTTTTGTCTTCTTTCTATATTATCTCAAAAAAAAAAAAAAAAAAACACTTTTTTGTTACCATTGATTTTTATAAGATCCAATGGTGAGAAAAATTCCCTTCTCTTTTTGGCGTCACCTCTACCGCAGCCCCATCCTCTTCGCCATAAAACAGACTAGGTTTATGATGAGGCTAAAGAACTAAACGTATTAAACCAGTTGGGTTTTAGATGGAGACCCACCCTCACAAAATACTAGCTATAGGAATTGATTGTCTCTTCATGGTTAAAGATTGAAAAGGAGTATTGATTTTGTTTGCCCTTTAGAAACAAATAGTACACAGAGAAAGAAAACTGGATCAATAATTTATAGTCTCTTTATTAAACTCTCACCAATATCTTTATGTATATGAACACAAACCAAGCTTGAAAGGTGAAATCGTCAAGTTTTATCTCTAACCATTACTTCTTTGTTGTAAACTTTGGACACAATTTTGGCACATGGTGACAGTCCCTACACATTTTAAGGTTTTTACTATTCTAATTGATAGCTGCATATGTATTACAAAGTGATAATGGGTTTAGACCAAAACCATCATTTTTAACCAAGGACCAAGCCTTTCCGGCCACCGTCGAGTTTGACCGAGACCCACCATCATTTGTTATTGTTGTTTAAATAACAATTTTCAGTGTTTAAAAGATTACATGTATTTTACACACTTTTTTACCACACTATTTCCACAAAACAACAAGTTATTAGAAATCTCTTACCAAATGGGCCCTTAAAACTAAAAACCACCTCCACAAAATTTTGTTTTTGAGAAAACCACCACAAACTTAGTTGGTTTAGTATATTCTTTTCCTTTCCTGGTTTTGTGGTCCACGCAATAAGGTGGAGCCGTGGAAGAGATGAATTAGAGAGAGAGGGTGCATAATATTTATAAAAAAAATGAATAATAAAGTGATATAATTCTTTCTAAAAAAAAAAAATGATGTACATTAATTGCAGGGGCAATTATTAATTAAATTTTAATATATTAATGACGTGAAAAATAGTGTCTTTCACCACTAGATCTTATAAGAATCAAAGGTATAAAAAAGTATAACTTGAACTATTTTATATATATATATATATTTATGGCTAAATTCAAACTAAACTCTTGAAGTTAGGGGTTTTAGATTTTACATTTTAAAGTTTTAGAATATAGATTTTACCCTTGAAGTTTAGGAGTGTTTAGATTTTATACCATAACGTTTAAGAATTTGGATATTACCCTCTAAAGTTTGAGGTGTTTGAATTTTATACCCCTAAATTTTGAAACTTCATAGTGTAAAATCCAAATCTTCAAACTTTAGAGAGTAAAATCCAAACATTCAAACTTTAGTTAATAAATTCAAATTTTAAATGTTAAAGTGTAAAATCCAAATATCCCTAACGCTTTAATTGGTGGGGAAAGATCAATAGGTCTAGTGACAACATTTTTTACAATTGCTTATATAACCTATTGTGATCAGTACATAAAAAGTAATGTCACTGGTGAAACCTATAATAACCTGACTCTGGAAAGATATGAAAAATCTGGATATTCAATATGCCTCTTTCAAAAAAGTCAAATCCCGAAATAAAAAGTACATTGCAGAGCTAACAAAACAATATTTAAAATAAAAAATAAAAAGATTCCAAGCAACTGAGCAAGGCACCTTGATATAGAATTATGAAGTATGGTTGATAAACAAAATTTTGACCCTTTTTTTTTTCCCACAAAATATGTGTAACAACTTATTGTGAATTTCAAGAGAATCATGATCTTTAACTGTATTACAACCATCCACGTTAATCACTGGTGCTTGATTCGAATGACACAAGCTCATATCTTCATATAAAATATAGAACTACATTCGAGCAAGCCTGAGACCTCATTCTAATGTTTTATATACTAACAAAACCAAATACACCTCTCTATAAAAGGAAGATCAAGGAAGAAAATCTCAAGAGGGGAAAAAAAATTTTAATGTTGGTGATACACTCTACCTTTGCTTGGGAATTTCTCAGATTGCGAGAGAAAATTCCCAAATAAAAAAATTTCACTAGTGACGCTTCATTTCCCGGAATATATTGGCCACCTTAGGGGATAATCTTGGAAGGAATTTAAACAACTGTGTCACAAACACAAGAAGATAAGAAACAGAAACGATCACAGATAGAAAGAAAGCTACATTATATGAGAGAGCATGGTTATCAATAAACAGACTGTTAAAATGTATGAAGTAGGAACAAACTTCCCTTATAGGTTTTTCTGATAACTAATTTCCCTTATAGGTTAAATAATAAGGAAAGAATCAATTTCACGAGATGCTTTTCATGATTTTTTTAAATGTTCCAGAAAATGCAAAATCACATGGCAATGTTATTATTAATTTATTGCTTTATTTTAGTTTTCTACCAAATAAGACAAGCACATGTAGAAATGCAACAGGAATTAAGCCCACCAGCTATAAATTCATTGAGAAAGGAACCTTAGATTGTTTAATGAAGCTTTATTGGATAAATGGTTGTGGCGGTTTGGAATGGAGAGGGGGGCACTATGGAGGCAGGTAGAGAACTGAAGTACAACTCCATAGGTGGAGGATGTGCACCAAGGCTGTTACTGGGCCACATGGGATCAGCCTTTGGATATATATAGAAGGGGAGGACAAAGTTTTCTAGCTTCATAAAATTTGAGGTAGTGATGGAGCTTGAATGAAATTTTGGTTTAATGCCTGGTGTGGTGATGTTATCTTAAAGGAGTCATTCTCTGAGTTGTATCATAGTGCACAAGATAATAAGGAAGCTTCAGTAGCAGATCAGATACAGCTCCACAACAAGTCTGTTCACTGGGAGTGAAACTTTACATGAGCAGTACCAAACTGGGAACTGATGTCACTCTTGTTGTTCTTGGATCTATTTTATTCTACAGAGGTGTGAGGTCATGGAGAGGATAAATTGTGTTGGAGGCCGTATATTTAGAAGGGTTTCAAGGTTAGATCCTATTACAGAGCATTAGCCCCTACGGCAGTTGAAATTTCCTTGGAAAAGTATTTGGAAGCCTAAGGTCCCAACAAAAGTAGCATTTTTTCTCTGGTTGCTTCTTTGAATAAAATCCAAACAGCGGATAATCTGATAGACCGAAACATTGTGTTCATGAGCTAGAATTGTATGTGCAAGGGGGATGGGGAGATAGTGGTCCACTTGTTGCAACATTGTCCCATTGCCAGGTAGTTGTAGGATATAGTCTTTACCCTTTTGGGGTTCAGTGGGTGATGCTTGGAAGGGTTGTCACTTACTAGCTTGTTAACAAGGCTGTTTTGGGTGACATCGAACAGTGAGAATTGGAAGGTCACCCCCCATTGCTTGATGTGGAGCATCTGAAGTGAAAGAATGCAAGTAATTTTGAAGGATGTAAGAGGAAAACTCTAGTCTGAAGTTACATCTCCTAAGAACTTTATTCGAATGGTTGCGGCATCAATAATTTTCTCCTTCTCAAACTTATTAAGAGTTTATTGATCATTGTACTTTTAGAGCTTATCTGTGATGTCCATCTAATATACATCCAGTGTACTTGGTGCTATCTAGTTTTTGTTAATAAAACTTATTACTTATAAAAAAGATTATTTAATGGATAGGCTTATGTAGATGTGTTAAGAGCTTGGGAGAAGGCCAACTACAATTTTTAAGGGGCCAATGTACAACAAAATCAATTAGCACTGACGTGTGTACATTTGTTCCCCTTTAGATCCATCTCTTCAGCTGCCTGACTCTTTTTGTATTGAAATTTTTTTGGGCAAGTAAAGACTTAACTGATACAATCAACAAACATGCTTCAAAAAGAAAGTCTTGACAATCAGGAGTGAATGACTAGAGGTAGCCAAAAATACACAAATTTCTTGCTAAATGGGAACAATCATAATTTCTCCAACAAGAAATCAAGAATAGACTGTTAGGGTTCACAGATTGTTGGCGAATCCTAGTGCCAAAACAAATCAAATTAGAGTTGTATAATTAGAATTGTGTTAGGGTTGAGGCTGGTTTAGAAGTTGCTCAAAGATGATGAGTTATGATTTGTTCAAGAGGATGGGTAGTTGATCCTATGCTCTTATCTTTTACACCATAGCAAATTTTGAGTGAAACTTATTTCATTTAAAGGTAGACATCTGAAGCTTCAAAACTGGTTAGATTGACATCAAAGTTCTTAAATTATCAACTTGAATAGGAATTAATATTGAAAATTTAGCATCTCTGTTGTGTCCCAAGGACGTGGCAGAAAGCCATTCAAATAAGCTATAGCCGAAGATGGCCTCACAATAGTCAGATGTTTCATTTGAATTCAAGTAGTAGTAGTTGTTTGTTTAATTTGAATTCAAGTAGTTGAGTTTAATTTGAATTGTTATCAATAATATCGTCCTACTATCTTAGGTTGTTTTTTTATATTAAGAGTTGTTATCTTTTTTTCTCATTTGTATGTGTAATTTGAATTGGTTGCAGTTGGCAACTAAGTTCTGTATTTAAATTGAGTAACACATGAATAAGAGGCAAGCAGAAAATCCCTCTTATGTTCGGGAGACTAGTCACCTTGAATCAACTAAACTATCATTTTATTTTTCCAGTTCATAACAACCTCAAAACTTACTTTTTGGCCTTTTCCCTCTCAAACAGTCTATAGCCTCGAGACAGGCCAAGAAGTATTATTTCAATAGCAAGACACAAAATATTTTGCTCCAATATTCTACATGATAAAAGAATCAAGTGTTCTAAAGGCCAAGCACCACGGCCACAGCCAAATGTGTCCATGAAAGGAATGCAAATTTGTTGGGGAGATAACACCTTAGGGAGACTCCAATTGAATAGTTAATATAACATGTAGGGGCGCCACTTAACCCAAAAGGCTTAAGCCTATGGGTTTGGCCCAACTATGTTATATTAACCAATCCCTGTTGTCATTCTTATTCAATGTGAGACTTCACTCACACATCGTGTATACCCTATACTAATAACCTCTACACTATGTAAATCAATTACAATACTATTTGAGTTACTCCTCTAACACTCTGATAAATTTGAAACCTAAGGTATAATTTAGTCCTTGTATCAAGTCGACTACCCTAGCAGAATGAATCACTTAAAATTCTCTCTATGAATTGCAAAACCTTCTATAAAGTATAAACAAAGTCTTAGCCTCTTAGAAACTGTATCGAGAGCTTGACCATGGGCCTTCTCAATCAAAGTTATATTGAACAAATCGTATGATATTTAAATACTAATTTTAAATTGTCTCCCCGGAAAAAATAAGCCCCCTTAAAAGCAAGTTTCTTAAGACCTCTTCTAAAACCCTGCATAGTAGTATAGCATCTTTCTAGAACATTCCAACATTTCTGACTAGTTTTATAATGTCTAGAACGTAAGGCATCTTACATTTATTATATGCAAGCAATGAGAAGGGCATTTTAAAAACTTCATCATGGTGGAAATTGAATTTATTTGGTTCTTCAGAAAGCTTCAGTTAGGTGTGCTTCCTGAAGCTGTTCTTGGGTCTAAGGCCATGCACACCTACGACTTTAGCTATGAATTCAAGCATAGCCTTTTCCTCCTAGAATTTGGTCATCTCATTAAATATTCTCTATCCATAAGGGGCAATGATGCTCGTCTCATAATAGAGTTTTCTGGGCAGTATACATTTCCACTGATAATTTGGTGGTACATTGAAACATTTTTGAGTATGGACATATCCATATTAAAATTATTGGGTTGGATGTGGAACTTAGGTAGAGATTATGG
Organism: Quercus suber; assembly: GCF_002906115.3. Taxonomy (NCBI): domain Eukaryota; kingdom Viridiplantae; phylum Streptophyta; class Magnoliopsida; order Fagales; family Fagaceae; genus Quercus; species Quercus suber. Next base: position 199,616 of record NW_027069966.1, on the reverse strand, counting down.
TTGATGATTAGAGGTCATATAATAAACTCACTTCTAGAGTAGCTCGGAGCTTTTAAAACGTAAGCTTCCCATATTACGTGCGTGTGCGCGCGCGCACACACACGTTTTGTTCAGAATGTTTAAAATATCATGAGTTTGTCATGTTAAACACAAGTGCAGACATACAGACAGATGCACTAAGAGAAAGGAAATGTATTAACTGTTTTGATTGAATGAGAGCTCAGTCCCTTTATAACGCTGTGGAGCATGATAACAAGGAATTAACTATATTATGGGAAGCTAAAGTAACACTTTTGCATGACCAGAATCCTACTCATATATTGATTAATAAAAGGACATGAAAACATAAATTTATGTTGAAATCATCAAGTCTAGAACGTACCCAAAGTTTCACACACGCATCAATGATAACTGGAACTAGGCAGATAAATATGGTTATAGTAGACTGATCAACCTGAAGGCCATAGTGCTCAACTATTATCTCTAACAAAGTCTGCCATCCAGATTCAGAATGATACCTGGAAGTACATAATGTCATGTGTTAGAGTTGAAAAGTTGAGAAGTAGAGTATCAGCGATACAACGTGGGCTAAGTTATAATGAAAAACTGACAAGCAGAATTAAGGAATTCTGCAAAATTACAGGGAAACCACAATAAAATAAAAAGAAGGAGATTACAGTGAATGCTCGCAAGGAAAAGGTTTTAATCTGACTCAGCTAAAACATTTTGATAAAATTAATTCTTTATGCATTGTGCAGCATAAACATATAATTAAAGTCAATTTTTTCAATGGAAATGAATGTCAAGGGAAAGAAGTAATATTATTGAACCCCATATACAACATTGTGGATGGCTACCACATTTAATATCATCCCTATAAGTTTTCATTGTACTAAATCAAATTTAATTCAATGGAAAAAAAAAAAAAAAAACTAATGATTACAATTTATAAAGAGCAGATATATTACCCTAAAAAAATATCTGTGATAAGTATAATTAAGAGTGCCTTCCCAGTATCTGAAATATTATTTAATAGTTTGTAACCTGTGAATTTCAGCAAAGCTACCTGCAAAAGTAAGGGATGGAATTAAAGAACTTATGACAGTGACAACTTCATGAACTTTAAATGCAGTTTAAGATATCGTTTCTCAGCTAGACATTTTTAAGCAGAAAAGAGAGAGAAAACATATAGACGTATTGCAATAGCAAAGGGCAATGTCCACTCAACACCCACATTAAGATTGAATCCCACGATGATTGAAGCTAGTTTGAGATAATTACATATTTTTTATGGGTAAAAAATACTTTTATTGGAAAAAGAAGATGGCTGAAAACACAATCAGTGTGCATGGAACTACTTCTAAAGAATTACAATCTAACATTCAAAACAACTGAGAATTCTAAAAAATATGAGGAACGGATGCTACCCAAGGGGGTCATCCAATCATACAAAGACCTTAACAAAGACTGTTTAATAACATGCTGAGGGCATTCAAAACCATCAAAAGTTTTACAGTTCCTCTCTCACCAAATTGTCCACAAAACACACAATGGAACAGCTATTCATATATTTGATCTCCTGTGTTTATGAAGTTTTCCTTGCCAACAATCCAGCAATTGACTTATAGTCTTCGGCATATTAATGCTCAAAGAATAAGCAGAAGAATTAACTCACTTTTCATATATATATATATATAATATTTGTGACGGGATTTTATGTTTATAGGAATATGGTGATATAATGTGATGGTCTTAGAAAAAAAGGGCATTGTGGTTAAGTACACAAATATCATTAAACATATCTATGAGGGAGTAGTAACTAGTTAAAGAGCTGTAGGAAGAATGTCAAGTGAGGGGTTAATTTTAAATTAGATCTATTTTAGAATATAATGGGTTAGGTTAAGCAGCAAGCCTAAGATTGTGACGCAGCCATGGAAGATTGGTTTGCTATTACTTTGCAGATTCACCTATTCAAGATTTATTTTATTACATCCACATGTGAAATCCAATTGAAGTAGAAGTCACATGGTTTTAATGTTCTAGGTACGAGTCTTTTAGGGTTAAAACAGTTTCTCATTTGGGCTTTTCTTTTATTAGTTATGGTCAATTTTATATTCAGGGGCACATCTGTAATTTCAACAATTCCAGCGAATTAAGAGGATTTTGGTACTTTAGTTGAGTTTGAAATCTTCTAGGAGATCCTAAGTATCTTAGGTTTTATTTTCTTTAGGCCAAAGTTAGTTTTTTATTAGTTTTTACGAGTCAAACTAGCTAGGACAACAAAAAGTCTTTAGCCAGTACATTTTAGAAGCCTACCAACCACTACTCCCAAACCCCACAAAAGCAGGAGCCTTGTTTTTGTTTTATAGCCAGTAGACAGAATGTTATATCAATGAATAGTGTTGTCTGCAGTAATTCATGGACAACGATTCATGCAATAGGCAAATAGAGTAATGTCAACTTACTTTTGTCTGATTGAAGTATAAAAGAATGAACAATGAGATCCCAAATACCATATCTGACCATATGTTGGCAAATGCTCTTCGATTCTCTAACCTCCACTCATCTCTCAACTCTAATCTGTTCAAGCAAAAAATAGGAAGCCAATAAGAATAGCATTCACTGAAGAAATTAAAGTTTATAAATCTATTTTCATATGAACAGAACATAAGGAAAGTTTTCTGGGGGCAACAATTGTTTAGAATAACATTTCCAGCTGTAAATTGTCTTACAATAATTAAATACGCAATTTGTAATTGTTTATGAAGTTTTTATGTGAGAGGGGATAAAGTCATTATTCACAAATTCCTCTAATGATATGTTTCTCAAAGACACATTTCCATTAGCATTGGCATCATGAGCAAGAAGAATTCTGAATTTAGATTTATTCTAAACTTCCTATTTCCAGGTGTTGCTAATTCTGGGCATCCCGAAGCCTATGTAGGAAATTAGATATACCATCTAGGTAGGTGATAGAATCTGATGTTTTCTTATGAATCAGTTGTTCCTGTAATCTAACCTTCCTCAACTTGATACAATTTCAACAACCAAAATGTTGATGATGTGTGGCCTGAATTGCCACAAATGCTGGTCAAGTCATTGACTGAATTTTAGTGGCAAAAGGACTCCTATACTACTTGATATAGGCCCACAGCTCTAATGCCAGCTTTTGTATAGTATCTATATGTACCCAGCTCATTGAATACCTAGTGCATGAGAATTCCAAGCTGCAGCAGCCAAGGTTTTCTTGCCATCTACTTTTGTGAGAGAAAACCTAGGTTGTATTTGGGTTTTGTCTGATTTTTTTTAGAGATCTCGAGTGCCATTATTGTAATCTACCTATTTTCTTACATGAAATTTATCCTCTTTGTCACCTGTTGATGTAGGTAATTTGCCGAACCAAGTAAATTTCTACATTCTTTGTGTGTGTGTGTGCTTGTTGATTTATTTTTGTCTTTATTGTATTTTATTTGAATCTTGGGAGTGCTATTGCACAACACAAGACAACAAAAATAAATGAAAAATAAAGATAGTATCACAAATGTGATGTTGCCAAAGGAACACAAAAGTGTGCTAAACTTACGCTTTATGCCGTAACTCCCACCAAACTTCCTCATCAGAAAGAGATGGAGATTTTCCGATCTCTACCTCAAGCCGGTATCTAGCTTTGTCCATCTTTAATTCTTTTACCATTTCAAGCTTTTGATTTCTTCTCACATCAAAAATTTGTGCTGCAAGTGGGACAGTCTTCACATATCTGTTCAAAACATAGGAGTTACTTGATTCATTATTAAGAAATTAAGTTCAAGTACAAATGGCAGAAAAAGAAAATCCACGATTCAATGTGATATACTTACAAATCTTTGACTTAAACTAAAATATAAACATCCATCACCCTATACAAAATCTAGAATCAGCTGTCACTATAGTAAGTACAGAGGGAAAAAAATAGACAACCTTCCACCACAACCAGTAAATCTTTCACGATTGCATCAATATCCTTTTGTATGTGAGAGTGTTTGTATTCAAGAAAAGAAGAATCAACCAAAAGAAAATCAATGTTGAAACGCAGAGATTAGGAAAAAGAATATTACTTATCATATTTTGTTTCAAAAAATTTACCTGTCCAAAAAAGGCATGAGAACATAGTCATGTACCAAAAAATCTAGGGCCCAGGGTATAATTATCAACACCGCCAGGAATTTAGCCTGTAACAAGGAAGAATATGGTTTAGGACATCAAGTAATGATTAACAAAAGATTTCAGCAGATTATCCAAATTGTTATGAATGAATTATACATCCTTTTTAATAAGTAGATTACTAAACTAAACTGTTTTGCATATTGAATTCTTTTTTAAAATTATTTCTCGTATTTTGCATATTGTAATAAATAAAAAATCTAATGCCAAATAATTGTCAATAATCAGTTATTCAAATTATTGAACTCGCTCTCTCTCTCTCTCTCTCTCTCACATATGCACTCTGCACACCATGCCATACATACACAACAACAAGTTGCTTAATTAAAGCTTTGGAACAGAGATTCTTCCACAATCAGCCAACAACAACAACAATCTTGAATGATCAGTATTTCATATTTTTGAATTATTAAATTATTGGATATTTCAACACCTGAAATCAACAAAGAGTACTGGGTTCTTATTAATGTTTGCCCCTTTTGAAGTTGATTGCGTGCACATGCCAAGAATTTTACATCCATTACTGGAACATCCAAAGCATCAGCTACCCAACAGGCATTTGAAATCCTAAACTGCAGATCTTCAGTACACTGAAACCTTAATTAAGCAAGCCAAGATTTTATCTCTAAAAAGCAAATTCAAGTTCTCCTTAATTAAATGGCCTGTCCATGAGAACATAGGTCAACTACAGAAAGAATTTATGGAGTACTATAATCAAGATAGAAACAGAAAAAGAAAGATCATGATAGCTATCCAGTACTTCATACCGCTTTGTTTCTATTCTCCAAGGGGAACTTACAAAGGTTATGAAAATCATTCAATTTTAAGTTTGGAGGGAGGTAAGGTGAGAGAAGTTTACGGTATGATTACTGAAATTATTTGTCCCCTTGGACATGACATGTCCTAAGAATGAAAAAGGTTGTTATTTCCGTTAAATTCATTACTGCTTTCATTTTTTAGATCAAAGGGATCAGTCTCACCTTGGGCCCATGACTTGCCCTACTGCCTCAGAGGCTCAGACAAAAGGAGACTGGTGGAAAATGAAAACGAGTAGCAACCACATATAGTTTGGTAGGAAGCCTTGCAAATTTTAAATTTAAGTTGCTGCAAACCGCAAAAACCTACAGGGAGGCCCTCTTGGAATTTTTTTTTAGTAAGTATCCTCTCAGAAACCAAGACCAATGTCTTGACATCAAATTTCGAAGTCACAAAGGAGGGTGTTGAGATTGCAGAAGCTTTGATACCATTTTTTTGTGGGTGTACTTAATTATGGTAGGTTTATGTGAAATAGGAATAGAAAAATATAACAAAGTCACACAGAAAATGCAAAGATTACGGGGCATAGTATTAGGCCTACATCCTCAAGTGACACTGAGAAGAAAGTTTCACTAACAAAATAAGGAGATTCAATAGTGACACAGGGTTCTCATACAACCCAAATCCCAAATTCACCTAAAAGATCCCTATCCCACAAAATCACACAACAAGAATTGACTTTATGTTGCTGCTTGAACTCTATATTGTGGAACTAATAGGTGATTATATATGAGCACAAAGTCGGCTAACCGCTTAAACCAAGCAAGAAATGGAGTCAGGCTTGTAAACCAACATTCAAGACACGTTTTAACAGGTGGCAAGAAGTTGTGCTACAAATAAAATTCATACGAAAACCTATATTAAGATGTAATTCTAGATCTATATCATGCTCCATTTGGATTGCAACATATATTCTTCTCCAGTAAAAGCGACTTTAATGAGAAAAAGAATTTAGCAAATTAGTGCCAAGATTAAGTGGTAAACTGCATTCCTCCTACCAGGTGACAAATGAAATTTCAATTATTAGTTTTCTGGAGATCCTATCACTTTATATTGGTACAAATTATAGAACTAGGATTGATTACCTTTTCTTACATCCACTATTTTGCATCATGGTCATTTGATGTATAATTGGCTTTCTTAACATGTATTATTAGAGTCCAGCCTTTTGACTAAAATCATAATGAGAGAAAAAGAAAAAAAAATTTATCATCAAATTGTTAAAAGGCCACTCAAGTGCTTTTATCCTCAGAAATAGTTACCACTACACCAGGACCACATTGCCGTAGTGGGATGTTGTCAATTTGCATCTCAACTACATTTGATATGTGATAATTATCAGCAAGGATGGATTTACTTGAATAGCACAAGAAACCCATAAACAGCCCATGCAATGCAAGTTCACAGGGATTAGCACCGCAGATAAACATATTATATAGATTAAACAATCATAAGTATCTACCAAAACAAGTTGCATATATAAACTTACCGAATTCAGTGATGCAAACCGGAAAACTCGGTCTTCATACAACATATCATCATCTTCCTCCCCAATAACCAAATCCCTAACAGACTCAATAAAACCCTTCTCAGGAATCATCTCACTAGGATCAGCCTGCACATCTTCCCTTGAATTCCCAACTCCACTATCCCAATCTTGACTCCATGAAGAATCACTAACATGGTTATTCCCATCCACAAGCCAATCCTCCCACCTCCGGCTCTCCTCATTCATCATATCCTCTTGTGCTTCCCTTAACTCTACAATTGCCTCGGCCCTCCTCTTCCACTCCTCAAACTTGTCTCCTTGTGACAATTCTTCATCACTAGAGACCTCCAATTGGTCCTCAACCATGTCATCATCCTTCAAACCAAACCAATTGCCATCTTCATCAAAAAAGAACTTTTGCCACCAACTCCTTTTCCTCGTATGACGACTATTATTCTAGCATTCGGAACAAACCCACTAACACACCTCCGTTTCCCACCAATTGAGCCGAATAACTCGACGAATTGCGGCGCAATACTTCTTGGTTAGTAAAGATTAAGTTTTGGCATAACACAATTGAGTTGCTCATTAAGAACATGAATAAAACCCACATTTTCCAGTTTCCTCAAAGCAATAAAGCAATCCAAGTTGTGTTCAAAGCAGTCAAAAGACCACCATAACCCTCAATCCTAGCCACACACACAATCAAAAACAACATGTTTCGTTGGTTTCTTGAAGCACTGATACTATGTTGTCATTCATAGCTCAACAAAAGAAACTGAACAACAAAAACAACAACAGCAACAAGATTGTCTTTTTATGTAATTCAGGAGAAAAAGAAGAAACTTTAAATCACATACCAACTCAGCTGAGCAAATCCATGAATACCCAGAAACCCAAAAAAGCAGAAAATGGTGTCTCTTTGAGTTTCCTTTCGTGTGAAAGTGAGGATTAAGGAAATGAGAAAAAAAAAAAAAAGTCAGTCTTAAATGTGTCTTTGGAGTGTGAAACCCCAAAGAGCTGTTGTAGAATGTGGCTTGTGCTGCAGACTTTGATTAAGAAGAGGGAAGTGGATAACGGTTTGGGGCTAATTGTAATTTAATGTAGAATTTAAGCTAGCTGATCGCCCACGCTATTTTCTTGTTAAATTACCTGATTGCCCTTCAAGTTTGAGGATTTTTTTTTTTTTTTTTTTTCTCTTTCTCAATGAGCTTAGCAGTAAATAATTAACATCTTACTATGTTAAAAAGTCTTAGCCCAATGGATATTGTTTTGATATTTTCAATAGAAAGGTTTATGATTCAAATTCTTTTATTGTAGTTATCAAAGGTTTTTGATATTTTCAAGCTTGATGATTTTTTTTTTTTTCCAAATGAGCCCAAGTAGAAAATATCTTGTTAAAGCATCCACAGCAATGCCCTTAAAATAACTTTTTAGTTATTTTATAGCTTCAAACAAATAAAATTATCTCACAGCAATGTTGCTAAACTTAAAATATTTTACTAACTTGCTACAGTGAGCTGCTACTACTAACAGCTTACTGTAACAAGTTGCTACAAATATTTAATTATTTTATCTTTCTTCTCTCATTATTAAAATAGTTTCTCTTTCTTTCTTTCTCTCACCCTCTCTCAAGTGTAGCAAGCTTATTAGATATGACCTCAAGTTAAGAATTTTATTGATTTCAAGCTTATTAGATCTAATAAATCGGTAATAAAGCCTCAACTTCAATTTCTACTTTTCTATTTCCCAAAAGAAAAAACCATTAACTTTTAGGTTGAGGATTGTTGGGAAAAAAAAAAAAAGGTTTTAAGTAGCGTTTTTGTAAGTATATGAACATTTTTTTTTGGTTGAGAATACAAAGTATTTTTAACATACACACACAAAGAGAGAGAAGAAGGTTTTAAAGAATATAGAGCATATGAAGTTTTTTGATAAGCTATAAGTATATGAAGTTTCTAACACCATAACTATTTACAATAAAGTTGTGTTGCAACCTTTATGAAAGATACATCTCTATGACTTTTGGTGAAAAGGGTGTGATCCTTGATGAATGGGTGTTATTATTGGTGAAAGGGGTTACAACCTTTGGCAAAGGCTGCAAGTGGTAGAACTAGAAAGGACACAACTTTTCATAGGAGCATATGCTCATCTATAAATAAAAGGGAATGTTTGATTATTATGTTCTCAAACAATCTCTCCATATGTAAATTACCAATTTACCACTCTCATGGGATTGCCATACCTAAAAGGGATATTGCTTTTATAATAAAGTGTTTTTTAAAATTAAAAATCGCATGTATATTACTTCCATTATGTGTTTTATGTGGCCCTTGACTATGTCATAAGACAAAAATAAAAACGTCTGGGAAAGTGGGATGAACTAATGCCAAGTGATATGAAGGCGAAGGGGTAGGGAAGACAATCTACCAACATGTCAAAGTTTTGTACTTTCTTCCAAAATTCAAGCTGACTTTGAGAGTTTGAACATGAACAAGAGTGCATGAGATTGTGTGATAGGGAGTTGAGTCATGAGTGTTGCTCTAAGTTGGCTAAGCTCACAAGGGATTAGGGACAAAAAGTGGTAGTGTCACTTGTTGATCATATGAACCACTTCCTATTGTATGTGTAAATTGACTGGATGGTGTAAATGATTGATGCGTTTGAGATAGCATGCTATGGACAAGTAAAGAAGTCGTTGACATTGCGTTATATGGTAGAGCCCAAGCCTAAATATTCCCCCATATTTAAGCATGCTAACTAGACTAACAAGTGTGCACTCTAGACTCTAGTTAGTCTAGAGTTCCCATCAATTGTACACTGTAGGACTTCATTTGTGGAACTCAATATGAGCTCGTTATAAGCTATTCTTGCATCTGACAATCATTGATGGACCTAAAAATATTTACGATAAAATGCAAAACTTATCTTCTAAATTTTACTAGAATTTATTTCAGTTTTTTAACTTTTATTTCACTCATTTTAGTCATTTAGAGTATGTTTGGTTGGGTGAATTTTAGGGAAGATGAAAAAAAAAAAAAAGAAAGAAAATGGCTATAAAATATTTTAGGTGGATGTTTGGTTGGAGGGAGGGGAGGAAAAAAAAAATTGGTGAGATCTGGATATTTTTACCCCAAACTTATCAAAAAAATTTCTCCCCAGAATGGGAGAAAAAAAAAACCTAAGTATAAAATGCTCATGACTGAAACGGTCAAAAATGCCCATATGCAAAGTGCACACGGTTTTGTTCTTTGCCTGTTTGCATCTTTCTTTTTATTTATTTTTTTTCCCTTTGATTTTTGTCTCTCTGACCCTGTTATATTATTTGTCCCATTTTTTTTCATCTTCTTTGGTTTTTGTCTTTTCTTATACTTCTCATTCGTTTATTTATTTATTTATTTTTTCATCATCTTCTTTTGTTTCTCTGGTATACTATTTGTGTCAGTTTTTTTTTCTTTATTCTTTTTTTTTTCATCTTTTTTTTTTTGTTTTTTTTTTTTTTGGGTCTTTTCTTATACTTCTCATTTTTTTTTTTCATCTTCCTTTAGCTTGTTCTCTTTATAAAAAATAAAAATAAAAATAAAATTTTGTATCCCTACATAATTTTTTTTAATAAAAAAAGAGTTGTTTTTTACTTTATTTAATAGGGATATACTTGTAAATTTATTCCAATGTTAGTCCCCACCAAATAAATGAGATTTCTATCTCTCCACTTTTCTATCATCCAACCAAATAAAAATAAGAGAAAATTAAATCTCTTCTATTCTCTAACTTTTTTATCAATTCTTCATTTTTTATCATCTTACTTTTCCATCCTTCCAACCAAATAGACCCTTAATTCTCAAGTTTATTTTCAATTAAGGTCTTTCCGTCAACTTTCGTTAATTTTTTCTATAAAAAAAATCTAGAAAATATTTTTCAACCATTAATTATATTTTTTTTAATTAAAAAAATTTGAAAAAAATTAAAATTTTGACAATTAACCACAACATTTAACAAAAATTGATGAAGAAACCTTAGTCGAATAATAAACTTAAAACTTAGAAGACTGAAACATACAAAAGCAAAATTAGAGAATTTCAATAAATTCTGATGATACATAAAAGGCAATTTTGCAATTTAACCAAATATTTATTAATTTAGATGGATGTTATCGGTTGATCATTTGTTGACGCAAAAGCATCCACGTTGGTAAACGCATCTTCACAGGTGCAGACATAGGCAGTTAGTCAGTCAGAAGACTCAAGACGGTCTGTAGGCCATCTAATCAAAATTAGGACACAAATCCTCATGGAAAGGGACACTAATCTTACATTTACAAAGATTTTGGCGACGGAAGAAACAAGGGGAAAGACTAAAGGAAATCTTAACAAGTAGAAACTATTTTGTCCAGGTACATGGATTGGAAGTTCACATAATCTCCCCAACTTCACATTCTGAGGGAAGGTAGAGGTGTTGTCTTGTCCAGACGCAAAGAATTGAGACTTTAAATATGGTGAAAGGAACCATAACTCCTTCAAATCCAAAAACTTAAATGATGAATGAACCAAGATCTAAGGATGTTAGTATGGATATCCTAATAATAAACAACAACGCATTAAAAAAAAAAAAAAAAAAAAATCATCCAAAGAGATTCTGGTGAGAGAATTCAGTGCACACTTTAGGCTATAAGGCCCCCTTAATCATGCTTCAGTCTATATGGTTGAAACACTCGATTACAAACAATAATTCTTTTAAAAGGCAAAAATCTTGATTTTCCACCAGCTTTTGTGCAGATGCTGCTAAGCAATTCTTGAAACCTGCTGTCTAGAATTCACCTGTGAAGAATTTTAAAAAAAAAAAAAAAAAAATCAGGAATACAACTAAAAAAGGGCTCCAATTCAGTCTCATGGGACCGAAGCTGAAGCAGTAGAGCTATGCCAATTCTATTAGATAGTGACCAAAAAACTGCATCAGAGAACGTTAATGCTGTTAAAGCTTACATTTTCTTGCATTGGGTTGCAACTTACAAGAACTGCAAACTGCAAAAGTTTGAAGACTAAAAAAGGAAAAATAAGAATAATAATAATAATAATGCTATGTGAAGCATTGAGCAGTGGCATAGATGTACTGCATTGTTTGAATCTTTTTATCTTTTGAGAGGAAAGATCGTTTGAATCTAGTATTGAGTTACCCTGGTGTTCAACTCTTAGGAAGTATAATCTCAATTTTGGAATTGTTCATCAACCCATTTTACCAAACAAGTAGTCAAATTAGTTAATATCCATACTTCGATAAGAAAAAGTCAACAGTCATATTCAATAAGAAAATTCCATATTTTAACTAGAGATTTGGGTTTATTTTGTTAAAGCAATGACAAGAATCATTGGAAGAACTCGTTCATCTTCTTAAGGAATCATAGCCATGACAAAAATATTTGATTAAATAATTCTTGCTACAAACAAAAGTACAAAACTATGAGCTAAGGGCACATAAACACAGAAAAAGCTACAGAGAGATCACAACAAATAGCTAATTACTGCCAAAGCAACAAACGAGCATTACCCATTTTCCAGCTCGAGCATTACTAAGTCCTAACTACAAATATCTAGTTAGTGCCAAGGCTTCTGATATGCTCCAAGCATTTCTAAGCATAAAATTGGTAAAACCAACTTAGAATACTCAATAATTTAAAACTCCTCCAGTAGAATGAAAGGATACAGGAACATGAGCATCTACTGGTTGAGGAAGGCATCATCCTAAGCTCTAGGAAACAAGCTCTTAAGAAACAAATATGTTCTTTTCCATTTCCAACTAAAAATACAAATCAATCCTTTTTCTTTTACCTTTTCTTCTATTTCTTATTGAGTAAAAGTGCACCTATCATCTATGTTCATACTATGACACTCATCATTTGTAATATTTAATGAATGATTCTCATAATATTAAGTAGAATATTACATGCTTCAAAAGTGCAATGGTCATTTCTGGAAGCACGTCACCCTCCACTTCACTGGAACACAATGTGAATCTACCTAATCACAGATTATATACCCTAGGTCAAAAATTGCTCTTGCAATTCGAATATAACACCTGTTCTACTATATTGTTGTTTTATGCTTAACAACTTGTTTGTTGCATATTTCAACTCCCATTTGGTAGAACATAGTTTTCATTGTTTCTTCCATAAAGACCTGATGCAAAACTACTTTACGCTTCAGTGAATAAGGTCAAATTCAAAGTAGATCAAAATCCATGCATCTCCAAGCATCTACAGTGGTTCTTGTACAAGTGCAATCATATATTTTCGGGAAAACACACCTCTCCTAAGCATAAAAAACATTTGACAGCTTTCAACCAAAAAAAAAAAAAAAAAGCGACCGCGTAAGCTTTTCCTAACCAAAACTCAAAAAACACTTTTTTGATTGATTGATAAGATTAAGAGCAAAATTTTCAGGTTCGATTGACCCATCAAGGCCACTGAGCAAGAACAAGCGTTGGGTTGTTGCTGAAATCCTTAAGAAAGCTCGAATTTATCAACCGCCTTCGCCGCCTTCCAAAACCGCTACTCAAACACCCTCTTCCACCTAAGGTTTGATCAATGTGTTTATCTGTTTTATTGTTTCTGTTTTTGTCTTTACTAGTTATGCATTGTTTAATTAGTAGCTTATTTTCATTATTAAAAAAAAAAAAAAAAAACGAAAAAAAGGTCGTACCCAGTGTACAAAGCTCGTGCAAAAGTGGGGTTTAGGAGAGGTAATTAGGAGGTGGGCTTATTCCCATTTTTTTGAATTTTTTTTTCCATTATTATTGCGAAGTAATTAGTAAGCATTATGACTTCCATTGAGCGATTAACATGTGATTAGGGACCGTCTGTTGAGTTCTTATATTATTTTTTTTTTTGAGCATAATTTTGANCAAAAGCAGATTGTCAACTTTAAGAAAGCTCAACGATTAAAAGACCAATGCATTGTTTGGTTTGTATAACCAACATCAAATGGAAAAGGCAACCTTAAACAGTTAGGAAAAAAAAGTACCAACAGCTGCTAGACTCAGAGGAATTTATGACAGTATTGACATATTTCCAGGGGTTCAAGGGATAGCCTAGGCATCCTTTGTGGTACCCCATGTCTGTGGTTTGAACCCCACCCTCTCCATCTTCCACTATCTACCAATATATGTATATATATATATTCAAAGTAATGCCATATTTCCAACCTAAACTGTTAGAGAGATCAGTAAGCGATTGAATTGACCATTTCATATTAGCTTAATCTCTTGTGACCAAATTACTATATATAGTCCTCATAAAATAAATATAAGAACTACAAAATTCATGACATCTCGTCAGACCGAGTATAAAAGGTTTATAACATCAAAAACTCATGACCAATAACAAAATCAGTTCATACACCCATCTCAAAAGAATAAAAATCAAATTTTTACAGCACTGTCCCTAAACATGTTTTTTGCACAATGAAAGTCTGATAGAAAATGGCATTAAAGGAAATCCCTGAAACCTCAAAACTTTTGGTCACCTATAGCTACTCATTAAACAGAAAAAACTCCAATGTATAAACAATTCATATACACCCATCTCAAAATTATGCTCAAAAGAAAAAATAAATATAAGAACTCAACAGACGGTCCCTAATCACATGTTAATCGCTCAATGGAAGTCATAATGCTTACTAATTACTTTGCAATAATAATGAAAAAAAAAAAAATTCAAAAAAATGGGAATAAGCCCACCTACTAATTACCTCTCCTAAACCCCACTTTTGCACGAGCTTTGTACACTGGGTACGACCTTTTTTTCGTTTTTTTTTTTAATAATGAAAATAAGCTACTAATTAAGCAATGCATAACTAGTAAAGACAAAAACAGAAACAATAAAACAGATAAACACATTGATCAAACCTTAGGTGGAAGAGGGTGTTTGAGTAGCGGTTTTGGAAGGCGGCGAAGGCGGTTGATAAATTCGAGCTTTCTTAAGGATTTCAGCAACAACCCAACGCTTGTTCTTGCTCAGTGGCCTTGATGGGTCCAATCGAACCTGAAAATTTTGCTCTTAATCTTATCAATCAATCAAAAAAGTGTTTTTTGAGTTTTGGTTAGGAAAAGCTTACGCGGTCGCCGATGTTGCACTGGTCGTGCTCGTCGTGGGCCATGAACTTCGAGGTGCGCTTGACGTAGCGATTGTAGAGCTTGTGGTGGAAAAGTCTGTCCACTGCCACCACTACTGACTTCTGCATCTTGTTCGATACCACCATTCCCACCACTTGCTTCATCTTTCTCTAATTCTCTAGCTTTGTTTGTTTGGTTGCCGAGAAAACGAAAGAAAAGAATATGTGAAATGAAATGAACTAATAAGTTCTTTTTGTGAGTTTTGACTGTCACAACTTAAAAATGAGGGTTTTGGGTTTTGGCTGAGAACGAAGACGGAGTGTTGATTTGTTTTTTTGTTTTTGTTTTTGGCTCAATATCACTATAGGGTGTCTTTGGTAAATTCGTTTTTTAGGGCGGTTCAGATAGTTTAACTGGATAAATTTTGTATCATCGAATAAAAAATTTAGGGTTTAATTTTCATTGATATCAAAAATTGATTAGTGTTTTGATTTAATGATAAAAAGTTATAATTAAAAGCAGATATTATAGGGTGAAACTTATAAAAAAAAAAAAAAAATCATCTTTTGGGTTATTGGGCAAAATTTGCAAAATATTATGGGTTATTATATTCTCCTCTTTTGAGATTTGGAGAAATGATTCTCCAAAATGATTCTCCACCAAAAACTTAAAAAGAGAAAAAAACATTTTCTGCATTTGACATTCATTTACCAAAATTTATTAAATTAAAATTTAAAAAAAAAATATCATCTACTAACATGTCCTTTACTTAAGGGTTAGTTTCCAAAATTAGCATTCATTTCAAAATTAAAATCATTTTTTTAAAGTTTTAATTCAAGTGTATATTAAAATATTAAGTATCATTGCCGGTTTTTTTTTTTTTTTTTTTCTCAATGGGTTATGGAGAGATTTGCCAGTCTAAATGTTTTGGTACTTGATAAATTTTGCATTTTTATTTTAAATTTATAAATTCTGTTTTTACTAACCATGGTTAAACTTTTGTAAAGTGAATCTTAAAGAAATTTATAATATTTTGCTATTAATATAAACAAAATTTTGATGGGGGTTGGGGGGGGGGTTTAAACATTTTTTCTCTTCAAGTTTAGGGTAAAGTGTCATTTTCTTAAACATCAAAGAAAGGGAATGTTATTACCCCAAATTATTATTAAGGCAAAAATATAATTTCCACCCAATAACTTTGATCAATTTTCATTTTAGTCCAAAGTTTAAAAATTATCATTTTAGTTCATTAACTTTGATCAATTGTCCTTTTATGATTTCTAAGTTTAAAAAATATCAGATTTTTTGTTTAAATAATCTAAAAAATTATTTTTTAATGTTAAATAATGTGAAATGACGTCATTTTAAGGGAATTATCGGAAACTTTTTAGTGACAGTAAATGAAAAAGCTAAAAATGATTGTATTATCAAAGTTAATGGACTAAAAAAAAAAAAAAAACCAATTTTTAAACTTTGTAGATTAATATGACAATTGATCAAACTCATAGAGTTTAAAGTATATTTTTTGCCTATTATTAGTAATTATTTAATTGGAAAACATTTGGAAATATAGCATTTTTTTTTCTAAGGTAATCAAGCTTAAAACTCGTGATTTTAAGTGCTGCATTCCCAAATAACTTCAAAATAACACCAATTTAAATCATTAATATTAAAAAGAGATTATTTAGCATTTTTTACCTAGTTTTTGCACAATCCGACATGAGCAAATCCAATTCAACACGGTTTTATATCACAATAATAAATAATTGATATAACATAAGTCATATATTAGGTTGGGCATTGATTCTAACATACTCCTTATTATACATCCTTCATGCACATCGCCCCTTTCACATTTAAATGTGTGAAATTATCGACATTGTGTGTACAAAGTACACATTAACAAATGTATAAGAAAGTTTTCCCTATTGGTTTAACAATTAACAATTAAAAATCATACTTTGCCATCCAAACCAAGATAATAATTTGAACATACCTTCTCGGTAACTCAATGACAAAATTATCTTACATCCCCAAACAAAACCAATCACATTCTATTTATCAAAATACCAACATTCATTAATTAGGACTGTTCATACCAATTAGTTAATTAGTACAAACTTCCCCTTTTTCCATCTTGATCTAATAGTGTATTTGAACTAAGGGGAAGTAGATGGAGGTCGTTTAATTCACTTTGTTTGGATTTTTTTTTTTTTTAAAAGGAAGGGGGAAAATGTTTGGGGAGATTTGGAGGAGGTAAGATAATCTTCCAAACCCCTCATTTTGTGTTCTTCCGAAATAGGAGAATCTAGAGATAAGCGAGTTTCACTTATATGTATATTTTAAAAAAATATATCATTTTTCCTCTTATGATGTCAATTTATATATATTTCATTAGATCAAACAAATGAGGGGTATAATTGTCAATTTATGTGATGTCTTATTATTTCCTCTTCACACTTTTAATATTACTAAATTACACTTTTCACCCTTAAAGTGTAGGGTTGTTTTCATTTTGGTCCATTAAGTTTGGGATTTTTCATTTTAGTCCACCAAGTTTGGTTTGTTTGTTTGATTTTTTTTTTTTCAAAATAATCCTTTTGTCCATATTTGTAATTGATTTGGCCGTTAAGTGCCAACCAAACAACAACGTCATTTCTTATCTCTCTCTCTCTCTCTCTCTCTCAAGTCATCACTACTTCAATTGCATTTCCGTTAATTCCCAAAACTTATAAATATCTATACATAGTTCATAATTATGCGAGCCAAATAATCCATATAAAATTCATAATATGCACAGAATATCATGCATTGCCATCAGTTGTCTAGAATCGTTACAACAACAAACCAAGCCTTAGTCCCAAAACATTCAGGTCGGCAAATCTATTCTTTTCATCATTCTATCCTATCCAAAGTCACTCTATCTTCAACTCCTTAATTGACATATCATTTTTTACTACTATGCTATTGTAAATGAATAAAAAATGCATTTGTTACAATTACAAATTTTCTCAAATACTTTAGACAACCATTACTTGTTTGCAGAAGTTCTGGCTTGTTGACACTGCTAGAATTAGAAGAAGGGCAGCTATAGGTTAAACAGGTAGTACGGCGGAAGCTTTATCAGTGAATCGAGCATTTTGAGCCACATATCTTTCTAATGTTGTTGCTCTTGTCATTGAGGCCATGGCTGGTATCACGGAATAAGTACTCCATCCATTTCCTTTTTTGGGGACATTATATAATCTTTTTCTACCTTAACAAAACTGTATTGCACCTCAGTGCAAAATTTGGTGAAACCAAAAATGCATTTTACACAAATTTCAATGGAAAAATTTGATTGTGGGTGGATATGCTTGGCCTTCATTCTTCAACCCAAATGCTTGATAAATTACAGTTGCTGATTGTTTCTACTACTTGACAAGCTCTTATACTCCAGCTCAATTCTGCTGAATGCATAACATTTCTTCAAGCCTTGTACCCTTGTGAGTCTCCTCACCTCTTCCACCCCAGGCCAATTACCAGCTTCAGCATAAACCATACTCAACATGGTATAATTGGCAGCGTTATCAGGTTCTGATTCGATAAGCCAAAGTGCTAACTTTTCAGCAATTTCCAATCTTCCATTAACCTTACAAGCAGATACCAAGGAGCTCCAAATTTTTGTACTAGGTTTCATGGGCATTGCTCTTACAACCTCACATAGTTAAGGGAATTTTATCATCTTTCATTACACAATCAAAGATCTTTCGTCCCTCTTCGACAAGGCCAGTATGGTTGCAAGTGGATAATAGAGCAAGGAAAGTCATTGAATCTGGCTTCATCCCTTTGTCTTGCATCTCATGGAAGAGTTGCAAAGCTTCTTCACCACAACCATGAAGACCATAGCCACTGATTAATGTGCTCCATGAAGTGCAATCTCTGGTTGGCATTTCTTTAAAAATTTGATGGGAAGCCATGAGACAGCCACACTTTGCATACATATTTATAAGTGCATTCCCAATGAAAATGTCAAAGTTCAAGCCAGATTTCAGGATATAGCCATGGACTCCACATCCATGCTTTAGTGAAGATAAACTGGTGCAGACAGAAAGTATGGCCAATAGAGTTACAGAGTTAGGCTCTATTCCCTGCATCTGCATTTGGCTAAAAAGATTCATTGCTTTGCCGCTATTCCTACTTTGAGCATAGCTCCCAATAATCAAACTCCACATCACAACATCTTTAATAATTGACTTCTCAAAAATGATCTCAGCAGAATGCAAAGTTTCCTGGAATTTGCAATACATATGTATGAGAGCTGCTGAAAAATGATGATCTGCATCAAATCCATGACGAAAAGCATAGCCATGAATCTCTTTGCCATGCTCAATATAGCCCAACTCTGCAAAAGCTGGTAACACTGTAAGTAACGTTACTCGATTGGGTTTAACCCCGGAAACCTGCATTGCTTGAAAGCAATTGATTGCCATATCGTAGTTTTGATTAGCCGTGCAGCCAGAAATCATAGCAGTCCATGAAACTTCATTTTTATTTTCCATTCCTTCAAAGACACGTAAAGCTACTAATGAGTCATGACATCTCAAGTAAAAATCAACCAAAGCCGTTGACAAAAACACCGACTCCTTGATCATTCCATCAACAATAACAAGCCCATGAATTTGTCTCCCTAGTCTAAACTCCCCTTTCTTTGCACAAGCTGACACTACGGCGGCAATTAACTCGGGCTTTGGTTCAAAACCACACATATACATCTCCTTAAACATTTCTAAAGCGTCTCCGCAATACCCATTTTGTAAATAGCAATTTATCATGGAATTCCATGAGATGGTGTCTCTATGAGGCATTGTATCAAACACTTGACGTGCAGCTCCGGTAATGGAAAATTTAGCATACATAGAGACGAGAGAATTGGATATAATTGCCTCTGAATCAGAGCCTGTCTTGAGGGCCATGCAGTGAAGCTGGAGTCCAAAATGGTAGGACTGAGCATGAGAGCATGCCTTGATGATTGAAGGAATAAAAATGGAGGTGGTTGCATGGAGACCCAATGGATGAAGCTCTTCTTTGTATAGTTCAAGTGTTTCGTTATAAAGTCCTTCGGAAACGTAGTCTCTAATTTTACAGTGAATGGCTGGAATTGATAGTGTGGGGTCTACAGTTGAAGAGAATCGTCTGATCAAAGGACGCATAATTGATGATCCAAATCTTGGCCATGTTGATATCATGGGTATTGAAAGTAGGCAGGTCCCAGAGAGCACAACTGAAAAACTTTGCAACCTATCTGTTCATTTTAAAATAAAGGGGAAATTTCATTTAAAAAAAAACAAAAAAAAAAAAAACCAAGAGTATATACCTATTTCATATTAGGTAGCAAATTTTAAAATTTGTAAATTAAAGTTATAAACTTATGGTTCAGTGTAAATTTATACTTATTGTAAAAGTGTGTTTTTATATTTAATCAGTGTGTCACTTAAGCAAAAATCAAGTACAAGTCATGTGCTATTAATTTCTATCTAATTTAACAGCGCAAAGTATAACAAATATCATTTGAATAATTTATAGTGCAAAGTGTAATCTGGTCTATAGTTTAGGGTAGTGAAATGTAATTTCTCCAAACTTATGAAATGGTTTCAATTTAAAGCTTTTATTCATCTCTATTATTTATGCTTATTTTGGATAGGAATGGAGTAGAGAAGATGGAAAAAGTAGCCGGAAAACATTATATTTCACCTAACCAGAAAGTTTTAATTTTTTGGTAATCAATTTCTCACTCTGAAAAAATCTTTGTCTGTCTACCCTTTCACTTCATTGATACTCAAATTGATTCATGAGAAACTCTAAGTTAAATGTAGAGTTTTAATAAATGAATTCTTATTTGCTATGTTATTATCCAAAATAATAAAAATGAATGACGAAGATAAACAAAGGCCTTATATTGAAATGATTTGATAAGTTTGGATTTTAATTGACAAAATTTAAAACATGAGACTTCATTTGAAACATGGTAGAAAACTTTGGATTTTTTTTTTCATTATGAAATTTCACCTAAAATAAAAATCTTAACGTGTAATGTAGTTCATGAATATAGCACACACTTTTTCCCTTTTTGGTATTTGGTGCTTTTATTTTATTTTAAAGTGTAAATAAGATGATTGTAAACTTCAAAAATCTAGTAAGCATGACCAAAAGTCTTGTAACTCAATTGACATCTCTTGATATATATATTCTAATGGGATTCAAATCTACCCTCACTCAATTATCTAATTATCAAAATTAAAAGTTACACTAGACCGATATTACTAAATTATGAGATGGCGTATATATACTTATAGTTTATTGTTCGATATAGAGTTCTCCTTTCAAGCTATTGGTAGGAGAACTCCATATAAATAATTAAATATAACATATTATTATTGGATAAGCTATTTCTCTCAATGAATCCTCTAATTTTTATTTAGAAATAAGACATGTGACATTTAAAAAATAAGTTTGTCTCTTATGTTTCATATTTCTTTTTAGTCATTTTGGTCTTCTTAAATCTTATGTATTTCTCATCCTTATCTAGAAAAAAAAAAAAATTCCTTGACATAAAATATTACAAATATATATACCACAACACTGCTAGTAGTTTCACAAGTTCTAAATAGTTTAACTAATAAAATCTCTTAAGAGTCTTGATTTCAAATCAATGATACACCCAAACGAATTGATATCTTGTAGAATATGGCTTTAATTAGGAGTTCGATTCCTAGTTAGATTTGGATAAGGAAGAAATTTTATTTATTTTGGATTACTGTTGTTGTAAGTTATCAAGGTCTATTAGAAGTCTTGTCTACAACTTGATTTGAAATTCTTTTTGAAATAGGAGTGATTCTCCTTTTGTGTGTGGAAAATAAGTCTAGTTCTTTTTGGTTTTGGATATGCTAGCCGACTTAAGTCTCCTATATAAGTAGAGTGCTGTTGTGGCAAATCGAGAGAGTAGGTGTGAGAAAAAGAGGCTCTCTTTTGTTTAGTTCTTTGATATTTGTAAGTTGCAATTTGGAATAGTGAGAGAGGTTTGTTACCGCTTGGTTTTGGTTTCGCAGTTTGGTGATTTGCTTTCTCTTGGTGCGCTGCAACTTTTGGATTTGATTTGTGGCTCTTTCTTTGGTTTGTGTGCAATTGGTATTTGGTATTTGTGAACCTTTGGTTCTTTAGTTTGTATTTGTGAGAGAGAGTTATTTGAGTGTATTTGAGATTTGGGTTTGTGAGAGTGCCTCTACACCAATTTGTATTATCCCAAATTTGATATAGTGAAATTTGTTCATTGTCACCTGTGGATGTAGGCTATTGCTGAACCACGTAAATTCTTAGTGTTTTGTGTTTATTTTCTCTTGGATTAATTTTCTTCGTTTCTATTGTTAGTTTGAAGATCTTTCGCAAGCCTAAAATAATTTCACAATCAATCTTGATAATTTAAGCTTCCGCTATTTTACAACATATCTTGACTCAATGATAAAGAAAAATAATTATGAAGTAAAGTCATAGACTCAAATCCTATCAACAAAACGAGTAGTTTACTAGTTTTTCAACTTTTACAAGCATTTAGAGAATGGCACATGATATTAATTTGGGTAAGAGCCTTATAGTATTTCATGGTGTTTCCAACAGAGACATTTAGGGTTCAAATCAATATTTTTTTTTTTGTGTAATTATTGAATTATTTAAAAATAAAATGGTCATATTTTAGCAGGAAAATTAGATTTTGCAGAAATTATTCTTGACATTATACTCCACATAGATTCATGTTTTTGGTTACTTCCAATTCAAGACAATAGAAGCATTACAATAATTTTTAAATTTCAAAAAGCCCATCTAGGGATATTAATGCACCCAAAACGTCCAGCCAGTCTAGGCTCCTCTTGGCGACACGATGATGATGGCCACAACTCTGCTCTTCTTCCAGTCCTCCTCACGGCTTTTACAACTACTTTGCGGTCAATGTAGCCCAACACTGTGATCTTGCTCATTACCACATCAATTTCCACACACGTTACTCCTGTAATAATAGATTAGATAATTAATTAACTTGCATGCATGCAAAAATGTTCTTGTCTTGGCTGATTCCACATTTTTTTTTGGGGGATTTATCATGATAGATGGAAAGTGGAAACCACAAATAAATCTTGGGATTGTGCCTAATTTAGAATGATTAAACCGTAAATAAGCAGCATTTTATTTTTGCGGCTTTTTAGAATTACAAACACTTTCAAACACTAAAAAATGTCTATTTGGCTTTGTGAGTTTTGAACCCTAGCTAATTTATGGCGAAGAAGAATTATTTTATACATCGGTTTCATGCCATGAATCGATATATTTCATGGTTAATGGGAATCACACGCTTGTAGGCCCTATGTGTTGTAAGACATCCATTACATAAAACCAATAATGTACAAGATGCAACATTTCTCCAAAAAAAAAAAAAAAAAAAAATCCTTATGGATTTGGACCATAGCATTTTCCCATTTGTGTCACTGCAAGCAATTAACGTTTGGGAGGTGAAAGTCAGGGTTTTGTCATGGATTGTCTCATGAATGTTTTATTTAAAAAAATAAAAAACAAAAAGTATAACTAAATTACACTATTAACCCTTAAAGTTTGAAAATTTTCATTTTGGTCCATTATGTTTGATTCTATTTTTAAATGGTCTATTTCTGTTCGTATCCATGACTGATCTGGCCGGTAAGAAAGATAACAAGAAAAAGGAAACGATGTTGCTTTGTATGTACTTAATGGTCAAATCAATCACAGAGATGATCATTTTGAAAACGGCATGAAACTTGATGAACAAAAATGAAAATTTAAAGCTCAAAGGAACCCAAATGAAAAAAATTTTGAAACTTAAAGAGTCAAAAGTGTAATTTAGTTAAAAAAAAAAAGAAAAAAGAAAAAAAAATTTATCTGCCCTTTTTTCTTGTTACATACCTTTGA
The DNA here is from genome assembly GCF_002906115.3 of Quercus suber. Lineage (NCBI taxonomy): Eukaryota > Viridiplantae > Streptophyta > Magnoliopsida > Fagales > Fagaceae > Quercus > Quercus suber. The sequence continues at coordinate 176,032 of NW_027069966.1, read as the reverse complement.
TCCTGCACAAAGCTTTGCGAACTGATTTCTCACATGCCTTGCAGTGTAAGCGCACCTTTAACTCAACAACCTGTAACATGATATTAAATTTTCATAACATTTTGTTTGAATAACTATGTGAAGCAGAGAAAATGACAATCAATGAAGAGACTTATAAAGAAAAAATAGACACCTCCATGGCTTTGAAAGAAATATAGGGCTGGGAGGAAGACAAGCTTAAATTGTTAATGGAAGCATTGAAGGCAAGGTGGGTTGGATCATTGATGAGTTATATATATATATATATATAGGTCAGATGCAATTGTTTGATTAACAAGTTAAAAATTTATAGGAAGGTGAGTGAAATGATGATGAATTTCATCATGACTGATTATGCAAAGTAACATACAGCGTGTGGCCGGCCATCCCTTACATTAAAGTACACGTTTTCTCTGATAATTGTAATTTAGCATTTTATTTTGGAAAAATTCGTAGATACTTTCGGAGTATGAAGAAATTGTACTTCCTCCTTTCATATTCATGTTGGACCTTACCATAAATTTAATGAATAGACCTCACCATGAATGTCAGAGGGAGAACACAATTTTTCGTTATTTGAGAATACTTAAAAATTACTCTTTATTTTGAATAAAAAAGGTCTGACTAAATGTTGCATTTGAATGCTTATTTTCTCTGCCCTCCAATATGAAAATGCAGGCTTAATTTTTCTGGAAGTGGTTTCTCCCCCGTTCTTACACTATTCCCCCCCCCCCCCCCCCTCTTAAAACAATAAGATTTCGTTATTCAGAAAAAATGTCATTATATATATATATATATGTTATTATTTAAGAATTTATCAAGCAATAGCATACGAAAATGCACTTATGTGTTCAATATCTTCTCATTCTCTCTGGTTTTTATTTAATTTAATTTTTAGTTTATCAAGCAATTGGAAATATTGTTTTCTTCCTATTATTATTTTTTCTTAAAAATGCTATTCCTTGTACAAAGATGTCAGGCCAAATAATCCGAGTTTATACAGCCAAAAAGGATCAATACGAGTTCCCACCTATACAAAACATAAGAGGATAAAATTTAAACTTATGTAAGAAAAACATCTTAACGGATCTCATGGTGGACAATGTAACTTATTCACCATTTTATTAAAAGACTTTTATTTGTTTAAAATTGTCGAGTCAGTTTAACAAATTTTTTTTTTAAAAAAGTTTATTATAAGCTAAATCAGCAATTTTAAAAATATAAGTTTTTTAGTAGAATGGTTGATAAGTGACATGATCCAACATAAAACAGTATAATTTCTCATAATTATTAATCTTATTCAACCTTCATATATTCTGTCCCTAAGACTGATCATCCAATTGGGTCGATGAATTGAGGTCTAGAAATTGGCCATGGCAACTCCGAAACCCTAACTCAGTTGCTCAAAGTAATTAATTTGACTCTTTATTTATTAAAATTTTTGGAACTTTGTAATAAACTGAATTGATTTAGAGATTTTTTGGGTTCTGACTTGTGAGTGATGAAAGAAGGAAAGGAAACAGAGAGACCGATTTTGTGAGATTGTTGGGGTTTTAGGGGTTTGGCCCGTTTGGGGTTTGGAAAATTATTGGGTTTTACTTTTAAAGCATGTGTTTTCTTTCAATAGTGTTTTTAAAAATAAAATGCTAAAATGCAACTGCTATGTTTGGTTTGGAAAAATTATACCGTCCTATGTTTGACTGAAATTTATTTTAGTATTCTAATTTTACTTTCGTTCAATTAAGTTAGTGTTTAGATTTAGATTATTTGAGTTATGTTTGCCTTTTTTTTTTTTGGGAACTAGTGCCTCTTGCACTGTTAATGGGACATAAACAGTGCATTATGGCAAATGCAAAGTATTTTCAGTGTGAACAATAACTTTTTTATTATTTATAGTTTTCAGCAAAATAAGCAGTATCCAAACGTACCTTAAGTTTAGTTTCAAATTTATTCAATTTAGACATTTTTGTCCAATTTTATTTAAAAAATTACTGTTAAAAATGTATATATATATATATATATATTTTCACGTAAAAAAGTGAATGTGAATATAATGACCAAAAGAGGAAACGAAAAGGCGTGGGCGGGTACTAATGTAGCAAAATATAATCCTTGGACTAGAAAGTTCAGCCCAGCATCATGTAGGACTTCACAAAAATGAAAAAGGCCTAAGGAGTTGCTAGACTTGGGCCTACATTTCTGGGTTCTTTGAGCCATTACGGTGGTTGCCTAAACTTAGTACCAATAAAAAAATATATCCAAAAAATTTCATTTTAAAAATTTACACCTATATTTTACACATAAAATATTTTTAGAAAAAATTAATTTTTAAACCTATAATTTTGGAATATAAGAAATTAAATCCTATACTTTAAAAAGTAATAAATTAAACTTTGAGATTTCAAAAAGTAATAAATTAAATCTTATAATTTTAAAAAGTAAAAAACATAAACTCTAAGATTTAAATGAATAATAAATTAAACCTTCAACACATTTTAAACCCTAAATTTCGTTCCACTTAAATTAGTTAAGTCTAAATTGTTATTTTTGAAATTATATGATTTAATTTTTTCTTTTAATAATGGGGTTTAATTTTTCCAAATATTTGTGAGTGTGTTTTATATTAATGCATTTTTGCACACTTAAGACCATGTCCAACATGTTAGTAAAAGTTTCACCGAAATTTTTACCCCAAAACTCACTTTTTAATTTTTTTTTATATATATAATATTTTATCTAATGAGTTTTTCAAATCAATCTCTAACAAATTCTACATTAAATATTCATCTTTATCACTATAGAATTCATATTTTGAAAATTCCATTGTTGAATTATATGTTTTATATGTTCATAATATTCATGCCAATTTTTATGTCAATTGGATGGTATTTACCATTTGATCCATAAAATCATCTTTTATGCATTATTTTAAACTACAAAAACTTGAATTTAAACAATTAATTGATAACATAACTATTAATTTTTGATTATCTTGAAATTTTGCAAGTATGGATAATATACGAAAATAATGTAATCTAATGGTGGATTTGTCAAAATTCGCATCTAATTAGAAAATATTAAGTGGTGTAACATTGCTTAAAGTTACACAAAGTGTGACTTGAATCCAACAATTAAATATATTTAGTATATATTTATAATATATATGAAAATTGACCAAATTGCATCGCATTGCATGGTGACTGATCTATTAAATTAATATGGCCCAAAAGTGCATCAAAGTGCACCGCGAACACCCTTAACTAGCACTAGAAAAAATGATTGTTTGATAAATAACTAATTTATTGGAGATCGTTTTTAAAGTGTGGTTCTCCAAATTTTAGAAAGAAAAGGGGTTTACTCATATAGTCTTTACCATTCTATCTAGGAAGTCTATTTAAAAGTATGACTAGTTAGAATAATGATTAAATAATTAAATTTACTATTTCCTCTTAGGCTTTCATCACTTGTCCTAACTATAATAAATTATTAATTGTCCAAAAGTTATGCCTCCAATACATGAGTTTAACTTTTTAAGTGAGAGCGAAGACATGGTTTGAACTTAGAACTACTTGCTCTGGTAGTATCATAAATTACTAATAGTAATGTTATAGGTACAACTTTTTTCACAACATCTTTCACACTTGTTGAAGTGGTCTACTATAAATGCTGGATCCAACTTTTTACATGGACCTACCACCTATTTTTTTCCACCACTCACATTTAGGGGTGTTTATCTAATCCACCAGTCTGACAAAATTGACCCAACCTAGCTAACTCAACATGATGCTTTTGGTTAGTTTTTCATGGGTTGGTGGGTTAAATATGGTTCTAATTTTTTTTTTTTTAGCCTTGGGTTGGGTAAGATTCGGGTTGATTGTTTCTTCAACCCATCTTACCCAACTCAACCCACAATATATGTAAGTTCATTTTTATATCCTTATTTTATTTTATTTTTTAGTTTTATTAATTATGTTTATATTTTTTAGTAACTGTATTTTTTGTTAATTATGTGAATTGTAATAATCTATTAAAAAAATAGTGCTTAAATAGTTAATTGAAATCTTGCAAGGCATGAAACATGTAAATGCAACCTAACCAGTTGGGTTGGTTTTTACATGTAAGATGAGTTGGAAATTTCTCACCCTGATCTTGTTGAATTTAGTTGAGAAAACCCTCTAACCCGGCCAGTGCACATCTTTATTCATAGTCGACCACTGTAATAATTGTGAAAAAAGTCATGTCAATAGCATTTCTAAATAACCAATGATCCCAGTTCTCTTTTTTAAACCATTGCCCCAAAAATATTCTAATATGGGACATGGCTTTACCTTAACCAAAATGGAAATTATCGATGACTTAAAATTAAGGGAAGTGAATAGTAAAAAGTAGTCTTTCATAGCACAATATCCCAAAATGATCATACCATTACTAAGTTATTAGGCTGTGTGAGAAGTTTAACACCCCCCCTTCCCCCACNTACATTAAATATTCATCTTTATCACTTATTTATTCTTTAAGCAAATTGAGAGAGAGGCGTGGATGTTTTATTTGGGTAGAAACATTTGTTTTTTTTTTTTTTTTTTTTTTTTTTTTTAAAATTTTTTTTAATTTTTTTGAGAATGAGAAACATTTGGTTCATCTTTAATAATTTGCTGGGTGAGAAGAACCATTGTAGCAAACTAGCATTAGAGGTGTTCAGGAACCCGCTTGGACTGCACCTAAACTGACTTAAAGCGCCTGCAAAATAGAGTAATTGCATTGAACCACAAATGGAGGTGAAAAATTGCACTGCATTGCACAATGCGATGCAGTTTTTGTTTATTGTTAAGAAAACCGCACTGCAACCTATATATATATATCATGTATTTTATATTCAATATATATTATAAATATTTAACATATATTAAATATAGGTTGGATTCAAGTTACACTTGGTATAATTTTAAGTAATGTTACACAGCCCAATTAACTTGTTATAGAATTCATATTTTGAAAATTCCATTGTTGAATTATATGTTTTATATGTTCATAATATTCATGCCAATTTTTATGTCAATTGGATGGTATTTACCATTTAATCCATAAAATCATCTTTTATGCATTATTTTAAACTACAAAAACTTGAATTTAAAAATTAATTGATAAATAACTATTAATTTTTATTATCTTGAAATTTTGCAAGTATGGATAATATACGAAAATAATTAATCTAATGGTGGATTTGTAAAATTCGCATTAATTAGAAAATATTAAGTGGTGTAACATTGCTTAAAGTTACACAAGTGTAACTTGAATCCAACAATTAAATATATTTAGTATATATTTATAATATATATGAAAATTGACCAAATTGCATCGCATTGCATGGTGACTGATCTATTAAATTAATATGGCCCAAAATGCATCAAAGTGCACCGAACACCCTTAACTAGCACTAGAAAAAATGATTGTTTGATAAATAACTAATTTATTGGAGATCTTTTTTAAAGTGTGGTTCTCCAATTTTAGAAAGAAAAGGGGTTTACTCATATAGTCTTTACCATCTATCTAGGAAGTCTATTTAAAAGTATGACTAGTTAGAATAATGATTAAATAATTAAATTTACTATTTCCTCTTAGGCTTTCATCACTTGTCCTAACTATAAAAATTATTAATTGTCCAAAAATTATGCCTCCAATACATGAGTTTAACTTTTTAAGTGAGAGCAAGACATGGTTTGAACTTAGAACCACTTGCTCTGGTATATCATAAATTACTAATAGTAATGTTATAGGTACAACTTTTTTCACAACATCTTTCACACTTGTTGAAGTGGTCTACTATAAATGCTGGATCCAACTTTTTACATGGACCTACCACCTATTTTTTTCCCACCACTCACATTTAGGGGTGTTTATCTAATCCACCAGCTGACAAAATTGACCCAACCTAGCTAACTCAACATGTGCTTTTGGTTAGTTTTTCATGGGTTGGTGGGTTAAATATGGTTCTAATTTTTTTTTTTTTAGCCTTGGGTTGGGTAAGATTCGGGTGATTGTTTCTTCAACCCATCTTACCCAACTCAACCCACAATATATGTAAGTTCATTTTTATATCCTTATTTTATTTTATTTTTTAGTTTTATTAATTATGTTTATATTTTTTAGTAACTGTATTTTTTGTTAATTATGTGAATTGTAATAATCTATTAAAAAAATAGTGCTTAAATAGTTAATTGAAATCTTGCAAGGCATGAAACATGTAAATGCAACCTAACAGTTGACAAAAAAAAAAGAAAAAAAAAAAAAGAAAAAAAAACAAAGACTAAAACTAAAACTATCCTCAGAAGTTAGACCCACAATTTTTCTGGTGCTACAAACCCGCTGCTCTTGAGGCTTCATGCACAAAGAGCCTATTTTCTGTTACTACTCTTATGTTATATCCTTAACGTAACGTAACTACACACTTCCATGCACTATATATCATATCACTTTTCTCCATTGATATATATATTAAATCAGTCGCACCACCATTCTTCATATCATCTTCCCTTTGAGATTTCTAGCCATTCTTGTGTCATTTTCATTTCACAAAATTGAATTTTACGTCATAATCATATTCCCAAATGGCAATGGAGCAAGAGAAATTTTCAACTGAGATTGAGAATCGAGGTCTTGAGAATTCGGGGCCAAATGCCGGGTCTTTTTATTTCTACGTGAAGGTCCGGCCTAGATTGCCGGATTTTCTTAGCTCAGTTAACCTGAAATATGTGAAGCTTGGTTATGGTTATATGCTTAGCCACAGCTTTTATTTCTTGGTTGCACCAGTCCTCCTGGTGATCTTGGGTGTTGAGTTAAGAAAGTTCACATGGGAAGATTTTCTTCAGAAGTGTGATCTTACAGATGCTCTCTTTATTGTGGGATTATTGGGTTTAATTCTATATATTTATCTCGATTTAACACCTCGGTCTACTTATTTGGTTGATTTTGCTTGTTATCGCCCACCGAATGAGCTTAAGGTAACCTACCTTAATCATGTTCCTTTACAAAGCTGCATTTAATTTTTATCTCATTTGAAAGCATTTTTATACACTGGTCTCTTGATCATGTAACATGAAATTTAGCATATCACAAAATTTACGATACATACTCATTTTCTTATTAACGATTTAGAAGAAGGGGAGGAGTAGATGAGGTTATATACATTGTTATTTCTTAATTTCTTGGATAAACAATATTTTTGGTTCTTGAGATATGTTCGATTTTGGTCTCTTAATTTTAGAACGTTTGGTTTTGATCCTTAAATTTTTGAAGTGTAATAATTTAGTCAATCTGTCTATTTTCAGTCTATTTATTGCTTTCTTATTTGCACTTTTGATCAACTTAATTTAGTGTTTTAAATATGAAGTTGGTTCATTTTAGTCCCTTAAATGTGGGGTTAGTTCGAATTTGGTTCCTTAAATATGGAATGTCTAGCATTTTGTTAGTAAACTAAACGAAAAAAAAATAGACCAAATGGCTAAATTATTAATATTTTAAGAATTTGAAAGACCAAAATTGAATTTTTAAAATTAAGGAATCAAAATCAAACTCATATTCCAGAGGGTCCAAAACAACATTTTACCCTACTTTGTTTGGCTGACCACTATGGATATCCATAATCAGATTAAGTTTGAAAAAAGAATTCAGCATCATTAATTGCAGCATCTATGTGAACATAAAGTGTAATATTTTTTTCCAATTTATTGTACTTGCATAGATCTCAAAGGAGGAGTTCATTGAGTTAGCAAGAAAATCAGGCAACTTCAATGATGCTGCCATTGAATTTCAGCAGCGAGCACTCAAAAATTCTGGAATAGGCAATAAGACCTATTTGCCCCGTGTAATTTTCAGCCCCAATCAGAAAATAACCCTAAAAGATGGCCGAGAAGAAATAGGTGAAATCATGTTTGGTGCAATAAAGAACCTTTTTGCAGCCACCAAAATTAAGCCAAAGGACATAAGAATTCTTGTAGTGAATAGTGGCTTTCTAAATACAACTCCATCACTTTCATCAATGGTAGTAAACCATTTTAAGTTCAACCACAATATTCATAGCTTTAACCTTGGTGGCATGGGTTGTGCTGCTGGAATTATAGCTATTGATCTAGCTAAAGACCTTCTACTTGCATATCCGGGTGCATATGCTCTAGTAGTGAGCGCAGAAGCTATAACTTACTCTTGGTACAAAGGTAATGAACCTGACATGCTCCTTCCAAATTGCTTCTTTCGAATGGGGGCTGCAGCCATGTTGCTCTCAAGCTTCCGCCTTGATCGATGGCGCTCCAAGTATGAACTCAAGCAGGTACAACTTTAATGTACCATTTTGTTATGATATAAAATGTTTTGGGACTAAAGTTTTGTCGTTGTTCGAGACCCCTAGTTTAGCATTGTGAAGAAGTCTTGTGTTCCATCAAAGAGTTTTCTAAAATATAGATTATAGACTAGAGGAATTGTCTCTAAATTTGAGTATTCTCTTCGAAGCACTAGAACAATCATGATTGGAGGTATGTTTTAATTGAGCTGTTTTCAATTTCTAACATATAATAATAATTATAGACCTTAAATGTTGCAGCTGGTTCGAACTAGCAAAGCCATGGACAATAGGAGCTTCGAAAGCATACATTTAAGAGAAGATGCACAAGGAAGGCAAGGTATCTCAGTGAGCAAAGATGTGATTGAGGTGGGAGGCCATGCATTGAAGGCAAACATCACCACTCTTGGTCCACTAGTCCTACCTGTTTCTGAGCAACTTCATTTCTTCACCAATATGCTCTTTAAAAAGGAGAAAGCCAAGCCTTACATCCCTGACTACAAGCTTGCTTTCAACCATGCTTGCATATTGGCAGCAAGTAAGAAAGTGCTGGACGAGATACAAAAGAACTTGGATCTCACTGAGGAGTTCATGGAGGCATCAAGGAAAACTTTGGAGCGATTTGGGAACACTTCAAGTAGTAGTATTTGGTATGAATTGGCATACTTGGAAGCTAACTCAAGGATCAAGAAGGGTGATAGAATTTGGCAAGTCGCTTTTGGGTCAGGGTTCAAGTGTAATAGTGTTGTTTGGAAGGCTCTTAGGAATGTTGGGAAGCCTAAGCTGAGTCCGTGGATTGAGGATTAAGTCTATCTAGAGGATAATTCAAAGAAAAGAAGGATAAGATGATAATTGTAGTTGTTTGAAGTAGTAATGTTTAATATTAATAACAATGCTTGTTAGCCTATGTTTGGTATTCATATATTACGACTATTTCAATCATTATTGTTAACTGTTAAGCTCCAAGCCGCAATATTTTTTTTGTGTTAACAACTGAAATGCTCAAAATAGCAAATTCTTCCGCTGATTAATTCCATGGGATGGAAGAGGACTGCGACATCTAATTATATCTATATAAAGATACTATAATATAAAAGATGAGTTTAAATTATACCTAATGTAATTTGACAAAAGCAAGAGTTATGAGATTAAAATGGCCTTGGATTTTAGGATTAATGAGGAAGGGTTCCACAAGATTGGCTTGCTTCATTGTGATTTCTTTACAAGAAAGCGGCTAGACACTAAACTTGATATTAAATCTTTGTTTTTATTGGCTTAATTTTGTGTGTATTTATTATCTCGTCTTTATGTATTTTTCTGGGGCATTATTATATTTGGGTAGAATGTACTTGAGCCGGTTAAAACTTGGCCAAAGTTGCATTCTGCAACCTGCTTGTGAGGTGCATAACATGCTAAATTTGGGATCTTTGTTATATGCAAGTTGCGACCAGCATGCAGACGTCATTTCCTACGCTGTCATGATCGACTTTTCAACTTTATCAAATATGACAAATAACACACATTGTGCATGCTAGACGTGAAAAATCAGTCAAATCTGAGTATATACACCTAGAGAGAGTCCATTTTATTCATCTTAACCATTCCGTTTTGTTGAGAGAGAGAGCCTTTGACTAGAACCTAAATTCCTTCATATTCTCACTTCTCCATTTCTCTTACAAATGATATATTCAATTGATTCTCGATTGGTGTTCGATGACTTCGATCAATTGAAATTGGTTTTTCAATTGATCGAATCTAAATTTTGCCCGAAAATTTTAAAGTTTTTATAGAAAACTTTCTGCCTAGCTTGATTGGTACCTAATCGGTGCTCGATTGATCGAGTTTCGAAAGAAAAGAACAAAAAGGTTAGTTTGAATCACGTGTTCTTCATTTTTCAAATGTCTTTTCTACCTTTTTCTTCTTTCTCTTCCTCGACCGATCCAATCCAAGCTCCCTTGTTGTTTTCTTCCTCAATTTTTTTCAAGGGTTTTTGTCCTCAAGCTTTGGTAAGACCTAAATACCATTTCCTTTTCATTTTAATTACATTTTTCATGCATTTTCTTTGAAATTTTCGAACAAAAGATTTTTCGGGTTTTTGAATTTTAGGTTGTTTTTGTTCATATTCAATCATTGGGTTTTTGTTCCTAGGTCCTCTACATATGTTTCTCATGCATTAATTAGATTGTTTTTGTGTTTTGAGAAAAATTGAAATTGCTAGGGTTTGGTATTATGAGAAATTTGGGTTTTTGCTCAATTAGGCTTAAATTGATGAAATTGGCTTGTGAAATTGATAAATTATATAATTATATAATGTTTCCTAGCTAGTGTGATGATTAATTGATCAATTTGATTTGGTTTTGAAAATGGATTTTTCAAAATTTGGGGTTTTTGGGTTAAAACTCTATGTACAAGTCAATTATTGGTAAATGTTGAAATATTGAACAAGATTATGTGCATTAGAGCATGCATCATATGTGCATTCATTACATGCATCATATAGTTTGTTATTTATTGATATATTTTGTGCTATAACCCTTTCTAATGCAGTCTGCCCTTGGTTTTTGTGTTTTTTTTTTTTTTTTTTTTCCTCTTGATGACATCATGTCTCTTCTTACTGATACTTCCATTAATTGGGGTACTGATCCTAGAGTTACTACACATGAGCTTACTGAGCTCTATTACTTATTCTTTAGGATTTCTTGTCTTAATTTTTGGCCTATTTCTCATGTACATCCCATTCCTATTGAGAGATGTGCATTATTTCACACTCTCATCATTGATGCTCCTATCAGTTTCCCTACCCTTTACATTCGTTCTCTTGTTGATTTTCATAAAAGTAGTGCAAAATCACATGGTTTGTTTTTTCCAGTTTTCATTCATAGTATTTTGTCAGACTTAGGTTTAAAGGACTTCCCCGCATTTGAGCTTATGCATATCATCGCTCCTATAGGTGCCACCTTCCTTAGACAAAGGGCTGCCCAGTTGAAAGAAAGCTCTAAATGCCCACGTGTCTAGTCTTCTACAAGTGATGCATCTAGAGCCCCTCCTTCTAGTGATCCTACAGCTGATGATTTTTTGGAGCCCACTACTACTATGGATCCTCCACCATCTACATCATCCACTTCATCTATGCATACCATGCTAGAGAAGTGTCTCATCGTTTAGGCGACACATGGATAGATTTTGTTGGATTTGCTCAATGAGTTTGTGGCCTTACGAGTAGATTTTGCTCATGCTAGAGGTGCTTCTCCACCAGCTCCACCCTCTAATGAGTCTTGATTGCCCTTTGGCAATACATAACAAAAAGGGAGAGTAAATAGAGATCGGGGGGAGATGAGGAGATTTTATTTTTTGGCTTTTGGCTATAGATTGTATTTTAGGGAGATTCGATATGTATTTGCTTCATTTGATAATGAGTTGTATATGTTAAGGGGAGACATTGTTGCTTTTATGTTTTTTATGTTTTTATGTTCTTGATTCACATTATGATACATTGGTTATGATTTATATTATGAGGTTATTCATAGTATATGTCTTCTATTTTATGTTTTTTGTGAAATCAAGAATTGTATTTTGGTTTACTTGTATTTTCCACACATGCATTTATGTTTTGTTTAGTGTTTCAAGAATTTACAGGTTAATTCATTCGAGGCTTCTGTCTACTCTTACAACTGATAGATAGTAGTTAGGTTGAATTGTAATTTGGGCTTTAATTTTTTAATTGGGCTGTTTTTACTTTGAGCTTTTATTTCATGTAATGTGTTTTGTCATGGATTGACAAAGAGGGAGTTTGTTAGGTTCTAAGACTTTAGGAACTAATGTATTAGAACTTCAATTTGTATATGTTGGCAAACTATGATCAAAATATAGAGTCTAGGTTTAGGCTTGCTCAAAGTGTGGTTTAATGTAAAGTTGGTATCGAGTAATTGTAGGAATTACTATTCAAAATCTGCAAGCCTCGATCGATCGAACCTCGTGAATCAGTAATTTTCTGCAAAATTATTAAACCAGCCCAAGCCCATATGACGTGTAGCGTTAAGTGTTTTACTCCAAGTATAAAAGGAAAAACCCTAATTACATTTTAAATGTCTTTTTAGAGTTGTGTATTGAATCCTTTGTGAGATCTGAGAGGTGTTTACCTTTATACACATACATAGAGTTATTAAGATCAAGATTCACATCAAGAACTTGATGATTGCTTCAGTTGCTGCATAAAAAACAAAACAAAACCACTTTTTTCTAGGAATGAGGCATGGCATAGCCAACATAGTGTAGTGGTGGTGGCTGAGTAGCCGATAGACCAATGGGTAGTCTTGGAGGGACACCCATGACAGGCCAAAAGCGGTTAAGGGATAAAAATGGCAAATCTTGTCACGAAAGGTAGTATAAAAAGGCCATAGTCATGCATAGTAAAGGGGGGGGGGGGGGGGGAAGAAGAAAAAGGAAGAAAACAGAGAAAAAACATACCGAATTTTAATAAGAACAACTACAAGTGCATGAAATGGTTTGTATGTGAGTGTTGGACACTATCTCATTCTTTCTAGAATAAACTCATATAACTGATTGAGAGACTACACTTCTTGGGCATTAGTGGAATTGGAGTGAAGATTAAAAACGTTCACAAGTGCTTCTAATTTTAGTTTTGAAATTCACTAAACCAAGATACATTCTCTTGTTCTTGTATTTTGAAATTTACATAGTACATGTTATAAATTGCGAATGAAGTAAATCCGTTAGTTTTCCGCTGCGTATGTTTTGTATGCGATACAAACATGTTTTTTCCATCAATATTATCTTATCAAAAAAAAAAAAAAAAAAAACTTACATACATTAATTCATGATAGATGACAATGTTAATTAGGCATAATTGTTAGGTTATTTAACCATACTTTACCACCGCGTACTTTTGGTGTGATTGTCATTTCGCAAGTACAAAATTCTTGTGGGGTGTGGAGGAGCGAGGTCAGGGTTCAAGTTTCCATGAAGGAGGTTCACACACATATACACTTAGATTAGGTTAGAGAAGAAGTTTTATCTTGTATATATATATATATATATATAAACCATACTTTGAATTATTAAAAATTAGAAAGTGTAATTTTTTCTTAATTTTTTTTTTAATTTTTTTGTTAGGAAATTGTGAAATTCGATTTTTATTCAAAAAGTCTACTCATACATTTTTTTTTCTCAATTATTGATTTGATATATTGTGAATTTGTGATTAATGCATAATAAAAACTGTTTCAATCATAGATCCAATTAGAAGTTATGTTGTACCACCACATACCCTTGGTATGATGGTCACTCCGCAAGTATAAGTGCTTGTGGGGTGTGGGGGGAAGGGCCGGAGTTTAAGTCTCTAGGAGAGAGCTTCACACACATATATACTTAGATTATGGTAGAGTAAAAATTCTATCTTGTATTAAAAAAATAAATAATAAAAGAAAAGAAGTTATGTTGTTTTAATCAAAACTCACCACCTTAATAAATGTGTTCTTTTAACATTTTTCATTTTCCCCACGTATTCCACTTTTCCATGTTTAGCCGACTAATTTGATTTCTTTTAACATTTTTCATTTTCCCAAGTATTCCACTTTCCAACTTTACATAAAACACATACTTTGAGCAAGTCTAAAACAAGACTAAAAACTTATTTTGATTATGGTTTGCCAACAATACAAATTAGAGTTCTAATACATTAGTTCCTAAGTACTTAGAACCTAACAGTTCCCTTACTTTTTTCTCACATTTGACGGTTTCATCTTTATATTGTGCAGTTCCAAGATTACATGTGATAGTTCTTTTCTCACATTTGGTGGTTTCCTTACTTTTTTTTTTTCTTACATTTGACGGTTTCATCCTCACATTGTGCAGTTTCAAGATCACATTTGACAATTCTTTTGTCAAATTCAGTGGTTCCCTTATTTGTTTCCTCATATTTGACAGTTTTATTATCATATTGTGTAGTTCCAATATCACATTTGACAGTTTTTTGTCACATATAATGGTTCCTTTATTTTTTTTTCCTCAAATTTGATGGTTCCATTGTCATACTAGGCAATACCATCATCACATTTGCTCTATTTTTGTGATGTGGCAGTTCTTTTGTCATATGTGATAGTTCTTTTGTCACATTGGGTGATTTTTTTTACTTTTTTCTCACATTTGGCAGTACCATCCTCATATTATGTAATTTCAATATCACATGTGATAGTTCTTTTGTTACATTTGATGGTTCCTTTATTTTTTTTTTTCACATTTAACAGTTTCATCATCACATTGTGCAATTCCAATATTACTTGTGATAACTCTTTTCTTACATTTGGTGGTTCCCTTACTTTTTTTTCTCACATTTGACACTTTCGTCATCAAATTATGCAATTCCAACATCACATGTGAGAGTTCTTTTGTCACATTCGGTTATTCCCTTATTTTGTTTCTCACATTTGATGGTTTTATCGTCACATTATGTAGTTCTAACATCACATGTGACAGTTCTTTTGTCACATTTAGTGATTCCCTTACTTTTTTCACATTTGATGGTTCTATCTTTATATTGTGCAGTTCCAATATCACATGTGACAATTCTTTTCTTACATTCGGTGGTTCCTTTTTTTTTTTTTTCTCACATTTGAAGGTTCCGTCGTCATATTGTGTAGTTCCAACATTACATATGATAGTTTTTTTGTTACATTTAGTGGTTTCTATTTGTTTTTAGACTCCTTAAAACACAATTGGATTAACCTAGGTAACAAGTCAAGTTATTACTTAGTCCAAATTAAACAAATCTAAGTTAACACAATCATATAATCATATAAATGTAAAGTGCAGAATATAAAAAACACAAAAATATGGTAACCCAGAAAAATCAAACTGGTAAAAAACTTGGAGAGGATTTAACCTAGCTATCATCAAGGTAAAACTGAATCCACTATGAAAGAATCGAAATTTTATGGTTGCGACTTAAACCATTAACATCCTATTACTACCTCATGTAGAAAACTTACTAACACAATCACGTGCAAGCTCCGAGACCACAGACTCCTTCTTTTTTGTATTCTTATTCTCTAGCAAGCACAAACACTCCCACTTGTGTATCTTTAAATTCTTTAGTGCAGCAATTGAATGATCATCAAGCTCTCAATGAATTCTCCTTCTTGATAATCCTAAGCATGTGTGAAGGCAACCACCTCTCAGATGTCATTTAAGATTCACACACAGAGCAAAAAAAGTAACCTCAAAAAAGTGACTAGGGTTTTCCTTTTATACCTAGGGTAAAACATAAAACCCTACACGTCATATGGGCTTAGAGTTGAGTTGGAAATTCTGCAGAAAAAACATTTTGTCCGACTTTCGATCGGTTGAATCTAATTCTCGATCGATCAAGCTAGATCAAATTGCACAATGAATTCTGCAGCAGTTCGATTCCAACTTTACATAAAATATATAATTTGAGCAAGTCTAAAACAA
Source organism: Quercus suber (assembly GCF_002906115.3). NCBI lineage: Eukaryota > Viridiplantae > Streptophyta > Magnoliopsida > Fagales > Fagaceae > Quercus > Quercus suber. The sequence goes on along the minus strand of NW_027069966.1, from coordinate 160,212 downwards.
GACTAAAAACATGTTTTGATCATGGTTTGCTAACAATACAAATTAGAGTTCTAATACATTAGTTCCTAAGTACTTAGAACCTAATAGTTCCCTTACTTTTTTCTCACATTTAACAGTTTCATCATTATATTGTGCAGTTCCAAGATCACATGTGATAGTTTTTTTCTTACATTTGGTGGTTCTCTTACTTTTTTTCTCATATTTGAAGGTTTCATCTTGACATTGTGCAGTTTCAACATCACATTTGACAATTCTTTTGTCACATTCAATAGTTCTCTTATTTTTTTCTCTCATATTTGACGGTTCCATTATCATGTTGTGTAGTTCCAATTTCACATTTGACAGTTCTTTTGTCACATATAATAGTTCCTTTATTTTTTTTTCCTCAAATTTGATGGTTCCATTATCATACTAAGCAGTACCAACATCACATCTGCTCTATTTTTGTCACATGTGACAATTCTTTTGTCATATGTGATAGTTCTTTTGTCACATTGGGTAGTTCTTTTACTTTTTTCTTATATTTGGTAGTACCATCCTCACATTATGTAATTTCAACATTACATGTGATAGTTCTTTTGTCACATTTTGTGATTCATTTATTTTTTTCTCACATTTGACAGTTCCATCATTACATTGTGCAATTCTAACATTACATGTGATAACTCTTTTCTTACATTTGGTGGTTCTCTTACTTTTTTTCTCACATTTGATGCTTTCATTCTCATATTGTGCGATTCCAACGTCACATTTGATAGTTCTTTTGTCTAATTAACACCCAACAAACACACAAAGGGCAAAGACATTAAAATAATAATAATAATAATAGAAATTTAGTACCACTTTCAACCTTATGATTTTGATAATTTCTTGGTCAAAAAAAAAGAAAAAAAAAGACGTTAAATTCTGTATTTTTAATATTTTTATAGCTACAGCTTTAAAAATTTGTATCACTGACTCATACAAGTAGCTCCTGAAATTCCCAGCTCATAGAAGAATTTCATCAAACACTTTGCATTTCCACTAGTCCAACCTTGAACTCCTAAAAAAAAAAAACCAACAATTTCTTAACAAAACTAAACCAACCTAGTTCTTATCCTTACAACGGATACAAACCCACAAAAAATCAGAAACAAATCAAATAAAACCCACAGAAAAATCATAAAGAAATCAAACAAAATCCACAGACAATTCTTAAACAAATCCAACGAAACCCACAGAGCACAAATAAACCTAGACAATCCTATTAATATTTTGTGATTCAGATTTACAATTGATGGAAGAGACTGAATCCATGGCATCTAAACAGACCACTAGAGTTTTTCCCTAACTTCAACAAATATAGAGGAAAATGGTTAAGAATCAAAATCCCTAAATGAATGCTATAAGAAATTTAGAGACTCTAGTTTGTAAAGACACAGGATGACAAAAAATAGATTCAGTGATTCACCCAAGAACATCAGTGATAAAGGTTGGAAAAAAGAGATGATGAAAGAGAAGAACCCACAAAAACCTGCTTCAGATTAGATGCGGTGCGAGAGAGAAGAAGAATCATTTTTTTTATTTTTCATTTTTTATTTTTTTATACGTTAACCTGACTGATTGGTAATTGATATTCTATTAAAATTATATAAACGGCTAAGATTAAAACAAGTAAATCTAATGGCTTAGACTTACATAGGTACCATACCCCCTAAAAAAAAGGGTACAGGAGAATGATCCACAAACAATAATTTTGTAAATAAAATCTAAAAAAATTGGAAATAATTGCACCCAAAGATTCTGAACTTGCCTTATTGGTTGCTGAAAAAACGACAATATTGAAAGACTCGAGGTATTGACTATTATGATACTGGGAATACACACCATTAACTTACTTTTTTAAGTGCACGGCAAGAGTTGCTCTTATCTTTAATTTTACTTGCATAGTTGCATCGGCTTCTGCAATTGCACTTGCTCTTAAAATTCTACAACAAAGCTAATTTCTGCCACTCAAAGCCAGTTGCTCTGTCCCTCTTGTTCCGCCTTGCATGTAAAATGCATAATACTTGAGTTTGCCAGGTTCAATTACTTTTTTATAAATACACATTCTCTTTCTCACTAAGGGGGATACATACTAAAAAAAGATGCACATTTAGAAATACTTACTGATTACTTTTATTATATGTTTTGATATGGTTGAATTGTCTAATCTTTTTCCATTTTTCCAGGGATCAAAATTCAGACTTTTCTNACGAGTAAGAGAAAGAAAGAACACAAAACCAAGAGTAATATGAGTATAGCAATAAAAGTATGCATTAATAGGCTACCCACTTCTCTCCTTCTCAATAGCCCACTCTCTAATGAGTCGAGAATCTGAGATTAAGCCATCTATGTCCATTTTTCAAAGTGAGTTACTTCTACAATAGGACTCCTCTCTAAGGTTACCCACATTGGAGATTGGTACCCCTTTTGGACTTTAATCTGCTAAAGAGCCAAGCCCATTTCTTTAGTAGACTAATCTTTTTTCCTTTGCCATGGTTGATTAATGACTAACCAGACATCTCACCATCAATCTATTTCTATAGTAATCATTTTGTGATATTATTTTGTGAAAGCTCGAAAATGTATTGAAAACACAAGAGCTGTTTAGAGTCCAATTAAAAGTTACAGCTTGATTGATTTTACACTAACTTAATACTAAGTGCGAAATAGTGTAAAAGCGAGCGGAGAAACAAATAAACTACTCTAATCCATAATCAAAGCAACACAGTAGTAAAATGGAATGTAAAAGAGTAGGGAAGAAAGATGCAAACACAAGATAACACACCGATATGTTATCGAAGAGGAAACTGAAGAATTCAGAGAAAAACCTCTCCGCCGCCCTCCAAGTGGAAATCGATCCACTAAACAATCAGTTGGGTTACATAAGTTAGCTAGAGACCCTCAAAGCCTAATTTATCGGATATACCTAAGCCCTCTAAGCTCCTACTCCAATAAGGCTTCTCGGAACCGAGTCTTGTCTAGTTTTCTGGATCCCGCAATATGCCCGATTGCATCCACCAAGTCTCATCGGCTTCTTTTGCAAATCCAAAATACTCTCTACACTTTGAATATGTGCGAGTTGTGTTTGGGTACAAATCTCCTCTCAAGGTATGACAATGGGAGAGGGATGGAGAAGAGGCTATAATGATTTCTCACTAAAGAAGAGTAGTTCTCTCTCTAAAAGATAGGTGTGTGTGTTGAAAACCTATCTAGGGTTTTTCTCTCTGAATGACCTCTTCAACATTTGCGGGTAATGAGAGTATATATAGTATAGGTAAAGGGTAAGGAAGTCACACTTAAAAATCCTCCAAGCAGAATGTCTCGTGACTAGCTCGCAGGAAGGCCTTACTTGCGAGATACTCGTGAAATTGATAGCCTGGCACGACTCTTCAGCTTCCAGTCATGTGCTCCTCACATGGCTCTTTCGCGGGTTAGCTTCTCGCGAAATTCACTGATTCTTCATTTAAACTCGAGTTTTCACCAACTTACCAATACAATAAAATCCCACAAATTACAAGGAACAAAATTAAAACAAATTCAACATTTTTTGTTATAGAATAAAACCAACATAAAACATAGTTGTAAATCACAACTTTATATTTTGTATCTTTCGTGGAACTATTCATGTATTATTGTTGTTAGCAATAAATATTTTTGTTAAAGTGTTTTAGATATCTTGCTATATTGTGTTTTCCTGCCTAGAGCACATGAATACGCTTGAGATTGCTGTCAGGACGTGTTAACACAAGAAGGGCCTAACTTGCACACAAGCTGGCATAAGGTGTGTCTCAGTTAGGCCAGTCCCGACTCACCTACCCCAGAATCACAAGGCTGGGGTACAATTGGAGTAATCCAGCCCAAGACGCAAAAAGGCCGATCTCATAGATCTTCTAACGCTATGAGTATGGACGATTCTCTTGTTGATGATCCTAAGCATCATTATAAGTTGGGATCATTACATTTAACTAAATAACTTATGACTTCAGTTATTTTCATCTATTTTTCTTATGTATTTCATTGAGTGGCCCGCTAATTTTTATTGTTTTATCAAGTTTGTGGTGGGTGTCTCCATCCATTGAGCACTATGACATTGTTAAGCTTACTAAATAGACTTCCACATATAGATTTTATTTTATTTTGGGTTTTTTTTTTTCCTTTTTTATTTAGCAATAATAATTAGTCTTCTTTTAGAATATAATGGGACAGACAATGAGATACTAAACATAACTTTTATTTGAGTTTTAGATTATGGGGAAGTTAACTGCAATATTTAAATTTTTTTATAAAAAAGCTTAAATTATCCAGAAGATTATTTTTTTATTCGGGTAGCATTTATTGATTATGATCTTTTAACGAATTGTTTTTAAGTTAATATATTTTAAAAAAATTCCTCAAATATTTAGTATAGTATCAATTATAGATGATTTCCAAGATTCCGAACTTATCTCATAACTAGTACTAAGTACAGGTAACTAGTACTAAGTTCTGATTATGAGCATGACAAGAGTTGCATTTATTTATTGCTTGTGTCTGTGTGGGTGTGTTGATTATTAATTGCCTTAAATATGTTTATCCTTGCAAAACTTGTGATAAATAGTTATCTGCTTTAAGTCTTGAATACTTCATTAATTCATTAAGTTGGTTGTAACGGTCTAAACATGTTTTTCAGAGATATACGTATATATAGTAGCAAATCTGATATCTAATGGGTGGACTCATCCGGGATGACCATGGCAGATAGGTGAAGGGATTTCTCAGGAAAATTGGCAAGGTCAATAGCCTTGAAGCTGAGCTATGGGCCATTAGGGATGGTCTCAGTATTTGCAACCTACTACTAATCCAGGCTTTGTATATATAACTTGACGCTAAAGCTGTTATTAGCCTCTTAACTAGCAAAAATGATTCCTATGCTCAATATGCTCTTATAATTGATGACTGCAGGAACCTGCTGAACCTGCACCCAACTTGGAAGATCCAGCACTGTTACCGGGAATCTAATGCCTATGCCGACGCCCTGGCCAGGAAGGCAGTTTTTAGCCAATAGGATTTTTGCTTATTAGACACTCCACCTGTGGAGTTGTCTCAACTGTTGATGCAAGACCTCTCTGGTCTATTTTGTAACCATGTTTGTAACTCTGCAGCCCCCGTGGCTGGTTCCAAGCTCTTAATATATTCCATGTTTACCCAAAAAAAAAAAAAAAAAAATCTGATATCTAATAGTAACTAAATATTTTGTATATAAACAAAAAACAATTATTTTGTATCTTTTCATTTTATGATATTTTGTTAATATTAAATAAATACTAATTTGAAATTACATTCGGTGGTTCCTTTTTTTTTTTTTTCTCACATTTGAAGGTTCCGTCGTCATATTGTGTAGTTCCAACATTACATATGATAGTTTTTTTGTTACATTTAGTGGTTTCTATTTGTTTTTAGACTCCTTAAAACACAATTGGATTAACCTAGGTAACAAGTCAAGTTATTACTTAGTCCAAATTAAACAAATCTAAGTTAACACAATCATATAATCATATAAATGTAAAGTGCAGAATATAAAAAACACAAAAATATGGTAACCCAGAAAAATCAAACTGGTAAAAAACTTGGAGAGGATTTAACCTAGCTATCATCAAGGTAAAACTGAATCCACTATGAAAGAATCGAAATTTTATGGTTGCGACTTAAACCATTAACATCCTATTACTACCTCATGTAGAAAACTTACTAACACAATCACGTGCAAGCTCCGAGACCACAGACTCCTTCTTTTTTGTATTCTTATTCTCTAGCAAGCACAAACACTCCCACTTGTGTATCTTTAAATTCTTTAGTGCAGCAATTGAATGATCATCAAGCTCTCAATGAATTCTCCTTCTTGATAATCCTAAGCATGTGTGAAGGCAACCACCTCTCAGATGTCATTTAAGATTCACACACAGAGCAAAAAAAGTAACCTCAAAAAAGTGACTAGGGTTTTCCTTTTATACCTAGGGTAAAACATAAAACCCTACACGTCATATGGGCTTAGAGTTGAGTTGGAAATTCTGCAGAAAAAACATTTTGTCCGACTTTCGATCGGTTGAATCTAATTCTCGATCGATCAAGCTAGATCAAATTGCACAATGAATTCTGCAGCAGTTCGATTCCAACTTTACATAAAATATATAATTTGAGCAAGTCTAAAACAAGACTAAAAACATGTTTTGATCATGGTTTGCTAACAATACAAATTAGAGTTCTAATACATTAGTTCCTAAGTACTTAGAACCTAATAGTTCCCTTACTTTTTTCTCACATTTAACAGTTTCATCATTATATTGTGCAGTTCCAAGATCACATGTGATAGTTTTTTTCTTACATTTGGTGGTTCTCTTACTTTTTTTCTCATATTTGAAGGTTTCATCTTGACATTGTGCAGTTTCAACATCACATTTGACAATTCTTTTGTCACATTCAATAGTTCTCTTATTTTTTTCTCTCATATTTGACGGTTCCATTATCATGTTGTGTAGTTCCAATTTCACATTTGACAGTTCTTTTGTCACATATAATAGTTCCTTTATTTTTTTTTCCTCAAATTTGATGGTTCCATTATCATACTAAGCAGTACCAACATCACATCTGCTCTATTTTTGTCACATGTGACAATTCTTTTGTCATATGTGATAGTTCTTTTGTCACATTGGGTAGTTCTTTTACTTTTTTCTTATATTTGGTAGTACCATCCTCACATTATGTAATTTCAACATTACATGTGATAGTTCTTTTGTCACATTTTGTGATTCATTTATTTTTTTCTCACATTTGACAGTTCCATCATTACATTGTGCAATTCTAACATTACATGTGATAACTCTTTTCTTACATTTGGTGGTTCTCTTACTTTTTTTCTCACATTTGATGCTTTCATTCTCATATTGTGCGATTCCAACGTCACATTTGATAGTTCTTTTGTCTAATTAACACCCAACAAACACACAAAGGGCAAAGACATTAAAATAATAATAATAATAATAGAAATTTAGTACCACTTTCAACCTTATGATTTTGATAATTTCTTGGTCAAAAAAAAAGAAAAAAAAAGACGTTAAATTCTGTATTTTTAATATTTTTATAGCTACAGCTTTAAAAATTTGTATCACTGACTCATACAAGTAGCTCCTGAAATTCCCAGCTCATAGAAGAATTTCATCAAACACTTTGCATTTCCACTAGTCCAACCTTGAACTCCTAAAAAAAAAAAACCAACAATTTCTTAACAAAACTAAACCAACCTAGTTCTTATCCTTACAACGGATACAAACCCACAAAAAATCAGAAACAAATCAAATAAAACCCACAGAAAAATCATAAAGAAATCAAACAAAATCCACAGACAATTCTTAAACAAATCCAACGAAACCCACAGAGCACAAATAAACCTAGACAATCCTATTAATATTTTGTGATTCAGATTTACAATTGATGGAAGAGACTGAATCCATGGCATCTAAACAGACCACTAGAGTTTTTCCCTAACTTCAACAAATATAGAGGAAAATGGTTAAGAATCAAAATCCCTAAATGAATGCTATAAGAAATTTAGAGACTCTAGTTTGTAAAGACACAGGATGACAAAAAATAGATTCAGTGATTCACCCAAGAACATCAGTGATAAAGGTTGGAAAAAAGAGATGATGAAAGAGAAGAACCCACAAAAACCTGCTTCAGATTAGATGCGGTGCGAGAGAGAAGAAGAATCATTTTTTTTATTTTTCATTTTTTATTTTTTTATACGTTAACCTGACTGATTGGTAATTGATATTCTATTAAAATTATATAAACGGCTAAGATTAAAACAAGTAAATCTAATGGCTTAGACTTACATAGGTACCATACCCCCTAAAAAAAAGGGTACAGGAGAATGATCCACAAACAATAATTTTGTAAATAAAATCTAAAAAAATTGGAAATAATTGCACCCAAAGATTCTGAACTTGCCTTATTGGTTGCTGAAAAAACGACAATATTGAAAGACTCGAGGTATTGACTATTATGATACTGGGAATACACACCATTAACTTACTTTTTTAAGTGCACGGCAAGAGTTGCTCTTATCTTTAATTTTACTTGCATAGTTGCATCGGCTTCTGCAATTGCACTTGCTCTTAAAATTCTACAACAAAGCTAATTTCTGCCACTCAAAGCCAGTTGCTCTGTCCCTCTTGTTCCGCCTTGCATGTAAAATGCATAATACTTGAGTTTGCCAGGTTCAATTACTTTTTTATAAATACACATTCTCTTTCTCACTAAGGGGGATACATACTAAAAAAAGATGCACATTTAGAAATACTTACTGATTACTTTTATTATATGTTTTGATATGGTTGAATTGTCTAATCTTTTTCCATTTTTCCAGGGATCAAAATTCAGACTTTTCTGGTAAAGTTTGCTGGGTCATCTATACATAGTTCAGAGGTTGGTTCTTTATTTGGACCTTGGATTATCGATAAGCTTTAGGTATGAGTGACCATCAGCAAGGGAACAATGAAAGGTAGTTTCTTTTTCTCAAGAAGATTTTGTATGTCTGAACCTGAATTTTTATTTTTTTGGCTTTATATATGTGCTAAAAATAAACTGTTGTTCCCTGTTCTGTCAGTAGTCTGAATCAATGTTTTGGTTACTATTAGAACATTTTTTATTAATAACATTTCGAATGTCTGAAACTGAAAGACACCTTATTACAGCATCTTGCTTGTATTGTGCTGCTTTTGGGGCCAACTATGTCTAACCCAACTAATGTTTTCAAGATCTTAATTTTAAGTCACGAATTTTCAATCAATGAATTATCTTTTTTATAAGAAAATGTTTTTTTTTTTATTTTTTGAAAATCAATGATTTTTTTTTTGAGAAACAGAAAATCAATGATTTTAAGCTGCCAAGTTACATACCAAGTTACCAACACAGCACATATAATATGGCACACAAAAATAATATGACGCCAAAAACTTGCTATTATTAGCGAAAAAATAAAATATAAAGAATTATTCTAATAATGACATTGTAATTTTATATATGCTAAAAATTGGGTCTTAAAATATTATTTTTATGTAATGTAATGTGATTCATCATAAATGTTACACATGTTTCAGCTATTTGACACATTATAAATACATAAAACTCTGTTTACAAGTTTTAAAACTAATATTTCCACTAAATTCATATCACCACATTTTATTTTAAAAATTTTAATATATATTTTAAATCAATTTAATTATGTTCTATGATTTTTTGTTTTAATAAAAATTTGGGTCTTAATTTTCTTAATTATATAAAAGATAGTTGTGTATTATGATTAGTTGTTTACTATGATTCAATTGTGGTTAGTATTAAGAAATGAATCATAAGCTTGGTCATATACCTTAAATGTTTCACCAATTGGAATACTTTCTAACTCTTAAATTTTTTTAATTCTATTTCAGTACTCATTTTGGTTTGTTCATTAAAATGAAATATTTTGATATTGATGTATTTTGTGTACCATGCATTTTGGGCTTCCCGTTATATATATAACACTTAAAATATATTTAAAAATAAAATAAATTAAGATAATAAATGATGGGGTGGGAGGAGAATGCGGAGAGAGTAGAGAATTTGTTTGAGTCTTTTTTTTTTTTTTTTTTTAATGAATGTTTTGAGTCTTTTGAGTTTTGATTGAGAGAGAGAGAGGCCTGGGTGGATAGTGATGTGATGGAGAAAGATTGTGAGATAAAAAAAAGAAAATAAAAGGATGATAATGAGAATGATTAGAGAGAGAGAGAGAGAGTGGAAGGAAAAAGTAAAGAAAAAAGACAAAAAAGACTGACATTGCATTTGGAAAGGAGGGAGGAAAGAGAAACATCAGGGAAATGACAGGAGAGAAGAAAATGATAGAAATAATTTCTCCCACACCCACAAGTTTGCTATCCATCCAAATTGGGCGGATTTGAAGAGAATCAATGAAATTTAAATATATATAAAAAAAGAAAAGTGGAGCTCACGTGTTTAATTTCTTATGATCCAAAATTACATTTTTGTTCATATCTTTTATCCATCTCTTACATTCACGTGACATAAAAGTTAAAAACATATAGTTTTCTTTTGATTTCCTTTGTCTTTGCAAACGAAAGGAAAGAGAAGTGTATTATTCTCTTTTCTTTTCTCACCTCTTTATTTCCAAACATACATGAGAGAATTGCTCCTTTTTTTTTTTTTTTTTTTCTTTTTTTGAGTGCGCGCGTGCGCACATTTCTTTTGTTTTTATCTTTCCTCATTTGCAACTAAACAAAGACTGAGAGATAAGAGTGATTAGTCATGTCCTGTGTTGTGATGGGAGGTAAAAAGTAAAAAAAAAAAAAATAGTAGAGAAGTTAGAAAAGTAAAAATTTTATAGCCAAATTGCATTTCACCCGAAATTCAAATACTAGTTGGTATTGACAAAAACGATTTGGAATGATTTGAAATTTTTCCCAAGGTGGAATGAGTGGGTTCCTTCTTCTAGTTTGTTTACCAATATAGTATTTCCTAACTGGAACGAGATGAAATTAATAACTATGTAAAAGCCGAAAGCACTAAAAGAATTTGGTAAAAGAATGTATGTGTTTTAGGTGGCACAATGGTATTGTGGATTTCTCTATGTGAAGGGTATCATGAAATTTGTGTGGCAAAGGAATTTTCTTCACCCATAATTGTACTTTCCTACTTTAAGTTTTAACCCACCTACATTTTTCTCCTAATTAAATGGCTTTGCTATAAAATTTAGGTTCTCATAATATATAAAATGCCATTTGTTTACAAGGTGAATATAAGATGCAATTAATCCTGAATATTTAGACATAAATAGGGTAAATTGCTTTTTCTTGTCTTTTCTTTACACAGGAAGTAGAATAAGGTGTTTTTTTTTTTTTTTTATTTGGGGGGGGGGGGACGTAAATATATTTGAAAAATCAGAATAAGGTGTAAGTGTATAGGATCTCGAGCAAAATATATAGCCAAATCCATTGTTAGATGCATACAAAATAAAATCATTTGAAATTAAATAGAGAATAACCCCTGGCCCCCCTAAGAATTTTGACCAAAAAAAAAAAGTACGCATAGTTCAGTCCTAAGAAGTAAAAAAATCCAGCCCGTTTTATGGACTTGGCCCATAAACAAATTTGCAATTAAAAAAACAAACTCAAATCCCTTCTTAATTAGGATTAAGAGCATGTAACCCCATGTATATGCATGAATATACTTAAAGATATATAATAAGATGCATAATATAATTTATATATATATATATATATATATTTAAATACTATTAATAGTCATTTTTATATTTGGTTAACTTTTTTTAAATTTTTGTAAGGATATTATTAGGTATAAAATGTAAATTGTCTATTTAAAAAAAAAAACATTATTGTGAAGCACTTTTTTTTTACGATTCATTTATTTTAAACTTTTTAGTTTTTGTAATTAATATATCACTTGGATGAATATTTATGATGTGATCTTATATTTGATTCTAAAACTAATAAATAAAACTCTTTAATAATAAATAATTTATGACACATTGCGCAAAATTAAAACTTTAATTTAGAATTCTAATTTGAGTTTCTTTCAGTTTCACTTATTATTATTTTATATATATATATATATATAGATTAGTCCTAATTTTTTTTTGAGAAACATTATTAGTCCTAATTAAATTAGGACTCTAAATCCAAATAAATGCACATAAATCCTAAAATCAGCTTTGCAAAACACTACCCAAACTTCACAAGTTACGGGCATTTACTCCCAAAATAAAATCTAAATTTATTAAAAAAAAAATTTGCCCTTACGCTTTCATCTACAACTATGCAAGTGGGACACCAATCAGAGATCCTTTGAGTCTTTGACGCCAACGAAGTCCAAAGTAGTTGAGTTTGAGTGGTGAGCCATACGTCTCTCTCTCGTTCTCTACTGTAACTTCAAGTTTTTCCTTTTTATAGTTTCTACTACTTTTGTGACTTTTGTTTGAGACAAGTTCAGTTTTTTGGATAGAAGAGTAAAGTAGCCTTTGACGTTTTGCTTATATAGAGAAAAGTACCGATAATAAATTTTGTGGTTTGAGGTTAAAATTATCACTAGACTAGACAAGACTAGACTAGACTAGGCTTTATTTTATTTTATATTGTTTTTATTGAGTTTTTGGTTTCAATTAAGCAATTTATCAGTAGACTCTTTTAACAATACTATAGCAATTTATTAAATTTGATAATAATACTTTTTGCAAACAATAATGTAATTTTTTGCTAATGGTTTGTTTAATTGATATTAGTGGCTTGAGCAATTAAATTAAATTATTGTTATAGACTCGTTTATTCGGAATTGAAGATTATAAAATTCAATATTCATATTTTCAAATTGTGAATAATTTACAGAGAACCATCTACCATTGATGAATGTTTTAAAAGAAAAAGCATTTTATACTCAGAGGTTAATGTTCAATCTTCTATCTCAAATGTTGAAACTTCAAGCGTTGAAACACCTAGAACAGCTCAGAGATTTGAACTTAAAAAAACAAATATTGTTCCTAGAAAGTGATCGCTAAGGAATTTAGTTCAAAATCAATTCCAAATGATTTAATGCTATGAAAGAGCATAAAGCACAACTTTGTTGAGTTATAAGGCTTTGCTTGGGAGGAGGAAATGGAATGGAATGGAAATGAATAATTTTAGNTTCAATTCTTAGACCAATTCATGATACAATTAAGAAGGAAGATCAATATAAGATTATATGGATCCCAATTGTGGACGAATGGACTGAGGACTCAAAAAAGAAGTTTGAGATCCTTCGTTCTAAGATGCCATGGTACGTGGTGCAGTACTATTCACCAATTGCAGGTATTAGATTCGTGAAGGAGAAGTGGAACTTCACGGGTAAGCCCTCTGTTGTGGTGCTGAACCCTCAAGGAAAGGTGGAATGTGAGAATGCATTTCACATGATCAGGGTATGGGGAATAAAAGCCTTCCCTTTCACTAGCGCAAGGGAAGAAACCCTGAGCACTTCAAGGGAATGGATTGGGTCCATAGGAGCTGGAATTCATCCAAATATTGAGAACTGGGTAAAGTTCATTTCCCCAATCTATAAATTCATATATGTATTGCGCTTATACATGCGGACACATGTCACCATTAATTTATCACAATTTTGTCACAATTTGATGATATATATGATTGTGATTAGTGAATCATTACTTTCACATAACTCATAATTTTTTCTCTACAACTCACAAGTTGCACATGTTAGAATTATAATAGTAAAAGTTGTACCACAAATATTGTATCCACAAAAGTTGCATATGTATCCAAAAGAAGTCATATAGTTGCATGCACATTTTTTGAAAAAAAAATAATGGTAATGTGCATTCGAATAATATTGAGGTTTGATATATGTGTTCAATCAGATCAAGGACCAAAAGTACATCTTTTTCTATGGAGGCAAGGACAAGGAATGGATCCAACAATTCACTAAAAGAGCAACTGCTATTGCCAATGATCCGGTGATAAAAGAAGCAAAGATTTCCATAGAGTTGCACTGCATTGGAAAGGGTAGCAAAGGAGAGGACGATCTTGGCATCCTTGGGCGCTTCTGGACTGGCATTGAGAGCTTGTTCATTTCCAAGACTCAAAGGAAGACTGATACAGACGCTGTGGCACTAGAGATCCAAAAATTGCTATCATACAAGAATGAGAGTGGATGGGTTGTGCTCAGCAAAGGGTCAACTGTGGCACTCAGTGGGCATGGGACAACTATGTTGAAGGTTTGGAGGACTTTGACAAATGGAAGGAGGTTGTGCGAGAAAAGGGCTTTGAATCCACTTTCAAAGAGTACCATAACAAGGTTCTTCACACTGCTCACATTTGTTGCCGCATTGACATTCCAAAGGCCAGTGGTAAAATACCAGAGAACATGAAATGCCCCGACTGTCCTCGAATCATGGAGACTTATATCAGCTTCAAGTGTTGCCACATTGATGGTGCCGCCAATGGTCTTCATTGAGTGGCCACCCTACTTTGATTATCTAGTATTGCTACTAAATAAATAACAAGGTTGCGTTGGTAACCAGATGCTAGTAGCAAAATAAGTTTGTGACATGACGTTGATGCCGCATTTTTGTTCTATGTTTTGTTGTTCCTTTGTTTTGGTTTATGAGAGGAAATGTGTGTGTAATCAGTATGGATGTTGCATTACTATGTCGGCATTCTGTGGTTTTAAATTTTATTATCACATCTTTTAATTCCTCATAAATTCTAGTTCACTTGATAATTTCTTTTGCTTCTTTTTGTGCACTTGAAGATCATGCTTCACTCTTCAATAAAGGGGGGGGTGTGGTTGGGTGGAACACAAAGAAAAAAGAAAAAACATTGAACACTACATTATAGTAGTGAGTGAGATCAGTCATACCTTTGCTTCTCGAAGAGGTGGTCTAGGCCAAAATGGTTCTCTCGAAACATCTTTGCCTAACCATGCATGTGTGTTTTGCATATATGATCATACAACAGTTACCATTGGATGGTTTCATGGAAATATTAAAATTATTTGTGCTAGCCAGAGAATGGGGAGCAATTTATATTGGATAAAGTAATACCAATCTTGTTGTGTAATTGAAATTTTTTGTTTATCTCCCACTTAAGCATAGGGGGAGAAGGGGTAGGTGTGGGGTGAGAACCATATAATCGGTCATGAAATCTGTAAGAAAGTAAACTTGGGGTCTCTAGAGAGGGAAGTGCTAATTTTTATGAAGGTTGAGAGGCAAGGTTACCCATTCTACTATTATTGTCAGAAGCAATCAGCTTAGCAGGACTGGCAAAGGAGAAGAAAGTCATTAAATTGTGCAGTAGGGTTTTGAGTAAATAGGTGAAATGTAGATTCCTCTTGAGATTTGGAAAGGGTGTGTTATAAGATAAACTTGTTTAATAACTTTCACTAAAAGCATCATTTTTTATATTATGTAGCATTTGAGGAGTTTCTTGAAGCTATGTGAGAGTTTATGAATGTGGGGAGTTTATGAAGTGAATGCATAAGGAATTTTATTTTATTTTTAAAAATATATATTATGTAACAAGTAGAATAAAAGATTTGAGAAGTGCTTGGAGGCAATATACAGCCGTTCATCCTTCTATTCTAAACCAAGAGTAAAAGAAGAAGAAATAACAATATAAGAGTTATTCTCCTCTTCCCTCTCCACTTCTCTTCCTTTGTGTGCTTCATGAGTGTGAGTCTCTTCCTTAGAGTGGTGTGTGAGTATTTTCAATTTTAAGTGTGTAAAGGTCTACCAACTTCCAACTGGTGCACATTTTTATAGACATCTCATTTTGTGCCTCCAATTTAACCTCACTTACATTGCATTACACATCATCACCATATCATTTCACAAGAGTAAAATTATAATTTTGGTAATTTGATCTCCAAATACTATTTCATGAAATAAATTTTGAGGTCATAACGATCAAAACGATAGTTCATGGTTTCAATCAGACAACTGGATTATAAGATATCAAGAAAACAAATTTTAACAATAATGTGCACTGGCATGAAATAAGTTCCAACCACACATGATTGTACTCTTAATTTTAATTGGTCTAATTTCAGTCCAATTTAAATTAAGTGTATGTCATAATGCTATTGGTTGAGGATATAATTTATGGTAAGGTTACATATACACGATTTAATTCAAAGACAAAGCATTAATTGGTTCCTTGCAAATAGACAAAATTTGATTAATTAATTAATTAATTTGAAAATATTTGAATTGATTTGTTGAGCCTGTGAACCAAGAAAGTCAAAAAAAGAGTTGAAATTCGAAAGCAAATCACAACTAAAATAGAAAAAAAATGGGGAAAGATCTAGGAAGATCTAGACTTTGATCAACACTTGGACTAGATCCCCCAGAATCTCTCCTTTTTTGGCCCAGCTTACTTCCCACTTCGTTGACTTTGCCTTTTACTTTTTCTCTCAGAAAACCCTATATATTTCCGCTGAGTCCCACATTGCCCAAAAACTCATCCCTACCTCTCCACATCTAATATAAATACCCTAATCCATCAACTATTCAAACACCTCAAAATCTTAGAGCTTCCTTGGCAAACTAAGATTTCTCTTTCTTTCTTGAGGTTCTATCTGGTTTAGAGTGCCTAGAGTGTGTGCATGTAGATAAGGTTTTTACCTTCTCCTTTTATATTATACCCTATATATATATATATATATTAAATTTATTTCTTATTTTCTCTATTAAAATAAGTGGAACTCTATTGTAAAACCCATGCACTAGGAGGAGAATAATAAGAGTAGGATGCCCTCATTGTTTCTTGAGGTCATTGACCTCATCCACGTTCACGTGGAACAAGTGCCAAAAACAACCATCGAAGGGCTTTTGGGCAGGGGTGTTGTCTTTCACAATTTGGCTCAATTGACTAATAGAGGTGTTTATTTCACATTATGTTGTGTGTTTTATAAATTGAAAATGTGACTTTAAATCAGTTTTCACACTGTGTTGTGTGTTTTTATAAACTGAAAATGCGACTTTAAATCACGTTTTCAGATTATAAAAACTCAAGTGTGTGTAACCATGGTTTTGAAACCAGACCATTCATTGAACCATAAAAGGGAGAGTTCAAGGTTTTTGAGGTCAAACCGAGGTTAAACTGGAGTCGAACCGTGATGATGTATAATTAATTTAATAATTAATTAAAGCCTAAATATAAATATTAAATTTATAAAACTAGCAAAATTGACTAATATATCTATATATGTGAGGAAATTTAATGATTTTCAAACATATATTTAATAATTAAATAAGAAAGTTAATAAAATAAAATAATAACCATGAAAACATTAAAATTTATGATTAATTTTTGAAGTAAAGTTGAATATCTTTTAAGGATTTTAATTACAATTTTTTTATTCCTTGTAAGAGATGGATAATTTAATTAAGTAGAATAAAATTGTGTTAAGTTGTTTTTACCAAAAAAAAAAAAAATTGCTAAGGGGTTGGACCGCACATTCTTGCCACCGGTTTGTGCGAACCCGGTTTTAGGGTTCACGGAATTAACAAAAAAATCCGGTTCTTTATGCTTAAAAAACCGGTTTTCATCCCAATTCCCGTTTTCATGGTCCAACCTCCCATTCTGTCTGGGTCTGAAAACAGTGTGTACACACTATGTACAAGAATTTTTTTTTTTTTTTTTTTTTTTTATAAGTATGAGTGGCTAGAGTGTGTTTAGTTGGCAAGATTTCCTAGTCTATCTTCCATAGCTAGAAGTTTATGACGAGCACTGATCTTTGCATTCCAAAGAGTCTTCCAAAAAATTGATAAGGGACCTAATAAGTCAATCTTATAACTTTGGTGATGTCACAGAAGTTTGGAAAAAGCATACTCGATGCTCTCTTAGATGGAATAGAAACTAAACTATTAGTTTTTGGTATTACATCTCGAATCCATGAGGGGTTCCTTGAATCTATATCATGAATTGGTCTAAGAATTGAAATGTCATCATCAGAAATGTCTAGGCTTGAAATGAATAATAAGACATTCTTCCGCTTCAGCACTTCAATGCTAACCTGTTTGTACCACACAATTATGATTTATGGGCGTCAAGAAACTTGTGTTAGCACCCATTTCAAGCATGAAAAATACTAGTCGATTTATATATTATTTATCCAAAATACCAGTTAGAGCAATGACACTTTGACACGTAAGTGGAGGAACCAACCCCAAGGTCATAGAATTGTTTGTAAAACAATTTTTACAACATAACGTTACATAACATTTATTACGGAATACAATTTACCAAATTGGACGTCCCATATTATGGTGTAATGCAACAAAAGTTTTGGTATGTAACCAAAACGGTCCCAGATTATGGGGTAACATATGTGAATGCTTTAGCTGATGTCCATTATATGTGTGCAATTTACTCTCAAAATAAGAAATTATTTGAGGAAATCGAAAATCCATGTAAACCACACCAAATCAAACAAATACCACTAATCTCACATCTATTTAAAATGGAGAATTTAAATGAAATGAGATCTTATCCCATTATTGAAACTTTGGTTTCTTGGGTGCAAGAGATTGGATGAAGTGTATTATGATTAGATTAGACATTATGAGTTAATTTCAAAAACCTAAATTCAAACTTTTATTTTTTTATGAAGAATTTTTATTTTTTTTATACAAGATATAAATTCTACTATAGTCTAATCTAAATGTATATATGTGTGAAATTTCCTCTTGTAAACTTGAAATCCACACATCACAAGTACTTATATTTGTGGAATGACCACCGCACTAAAGGTGCACAGTGATATCAAGAAAAATCTTTTAATACTCACATTTTACACAAATGATAAGTCCTACAATGAATAATTAGTGAGATTCCTATTATGTAAAAGGAAAGATTTTTTTTTTTTTTTAAAGTATTGTATAATTTCTCATTTAGTACTCATTTTCTATTAACTTGGGGATCAAATAATTTTTATTTATTTATCCGCAAGAAGCAATCAAACAATTGAATCATCTATTGGGAAATTATTTAAAAAAAAAAAAAAAAAAAAAAAAAAAAAAAAAAAAAAAAAAATAA
>NW_027069966.1:139094-141141 GCF_002906115.3 Quercus suber | reverse complement strand
CTTAAGATTGGGGCATATCATATTGGCTTGGATAAGAACTTACTCATCGTTAATGAGGCAACAAAACTGAGAAGTGCTAGCTACAACAGTTACAATTGCCCAATAAACATCCACTGGGATGTGCTCCACGCCTGTTGATAATGCTGGTACATCCTTTGTGTCATAATTTGATAGCTTCTCCAACTCAAAGATGCATTCAATCACTTCCAGTGTGGCTTTGATCACATTGTTAAGCTCAATAAGTGATTGCCTATGTTTCTGCAGGGTTGGACGCTTCAAGAGGATAGGTACCCGCCTCAAGGTTCCCACTGATTTGGCTAGTTGGTCCGACGCCGGAGCTTGGGCAATTTGCCAGAATTCCCCATAATCCAAAGCAAAAGCTGCAAGAGTTAACACTGCCTTTGTATCCCAGGAATAGTTTGATAGCTTGTTAAGTATTGTGAGAGCTGTTTTGTGAGCAATTTCTTCACCAGGGGCCTTGCATTGCATCTGCCATTTTATATTCGTCAATAAAAAAAAATATTTATGTGACTGACCAAAATAAAATAAAAACCATGAGTATCCTTAATTATTAGTCTTATACGGTTGTACCACACTTCGGGTAGGGGGAAAAAACATTGTGTGTAACTACTGGTAATTACCTCACAGGAAATATTCTTGAGTGCACATATGGGTGGACTAAAACTTGCTTTGGGGGCCTTCTCCTCCAAGTCTTCAACAGTTGCATGAGTACCCTGCAGTGAATTGCGAGAAATTAGGAAGAGAAAAAAAAAAGAAAAAAAAAAAAGAAGGAAGAAAAAGAAGAAAAAAAGAAGAAGAAGATAAACACGAGGGGGGAAAACAACAAAGATAATGACCTTTTTGTCTGATTTTTAAAACTTACCTAATATTTTTTTTTCTTTTTTGAAAAAGGATATTTTAAATTAGTTGAATTGCTATTATTGACTAAGAGTAACATGTCACGTGTATTCTGGGAAGCCCATAAATTTTTAAGCCATAAATCACTCTTCTTTACTCTCACATAAATGGTAGAATCTACCACAAATTTAAACAGTAATTCCCATTATTATGTTAGAAAAGAGAGTATATGATCACGCCACAGTGTACTTTACTAAATAAATACTCTATTTTCATCTTCTCCATTCATCCAAAACAAAAAATAAAATATAAATAAATGGACAAAGTTTAGCTACAAAATTGGTTGTAACCTTAAACTACAAACTCACTCAATAAAATAAATAGTACTGCATATTTTGAAAATCTAACCGTTGAATTACATGTTCTTTATGCTCTTAATGCACATGTCAATTTTTGTTTCAATCAGATATCATTTACTATATAATCTATAATCTTATATTTTATGCATAATTTTAAATTACAAAAACTTGCAATTTAAAAATTTATTGATGACATAGCTATTGATCTTTAATTTTCTTGAAATTTTGCAAACGTGGAGGATATAAGAAGAAGATGCAATCCAATGGTGGATTTGTCAAAATTTACCTCCAATAAAAAGATATTGAGTGAGTTTGTAGCCTAAGGCTACAATCGATTTTGTAGCTAAACTTTGTCCTAAATAAAACAGTTTACGTGTTCTAATAAGAAAAAGGCATTTCAACCAGACATTGACAATGGGCAACCAATGGCTAAACAAGAGGTGAGGAAAAGAGACCTGCTTCTTGTCTGGTTGTTCCTGGAGCATGTATTTAAGGGTCCGTTTAATTGAAAGAGTGGAAAAGTGAGAAGATAGAAAATTGTGGAATGATAGAAAAGTGAGAAGATAGGAAGGATTTTAATTTTTCTCCTTTTCGTTTGGTTAGGAGTGGAAAAGTAGAGAGATGAAAAAAAATTAAATTTAAATAAATTTACTCATATACCCTTGTTAAAGAATAATGTTCAATTAAAACAAAAAAAGTGACAAATAACCACAAAAAAAGAGCAATCACCAAAATTTATTAAAAAAAATCATGTAAAAAAAAAAATCACATCTAATTAAAAAAAAAAAAAACAATTATCACACCCAGGCCGTAGAAAAAAAAAAAAAAAA
>NW_027069966.1:94648-135888 GCF_002906115.3 Quercus suber | reverse complement strand
TTTTTTTTTTTTTTTTTTTTTTTAAATTTTTAAATGACGAGCAACTTTCCTTATACTGACAATCACGCACTTCTTATGACGAGAAAATCTCTTTATAATGATGAGTGTCCGTCTCTTATAAAGATGGCAACTAGGCAAAGAAAGGATAAGTACGCTCGTTTGAGGAGCATGAAGAGTGAGCCTCTGTCTTCGTTGGCCCCTGATGCAAAAAGGTGAAAATTTGGCGAAGGAAAGTTTAAAGGGCCTACTCCTCTGGCCTTGTTCCAGGCTCTTGTTTCCCCAACTCCTTTGGAGGTGGTGGCTGTACTTCTTTCATCAGCCGTTGCTCCTTCCGTAACTCGTTCTAAAGGGAAAGGCAAGGCTAGGAAGAATGTTTGGGAGGACCTAGCTACCGCCGTTGGCTGAGCCTACAACGTCATCACTGACGAGGAGCTAAGGGGCCTTTCTGCTGTACCTTCTCATGAGCTTGTTAGTCGTCATATCCACAAGTTGATGCAGGTATGTTATTTATTTTTCCTTCGGCACTTCCTTGGATTTCATTCTGCAAAGATGTGAGATTCGGCCATGTCTTTGTCTTCTAGGTCCTTGGTGAGTCCCTTCGACTGATGACCGACTATCTGAGTATTAAGGAAAAAGTGGTCGTCACTCAATCTAAGGTTGAGTCTACTGAGGCTGAAAGCTCACGTCTGAGGAAGGACTTAGTGGAAGCTATGGACCAGGCCGTGAAATCCAAGGAGAAGGCGGATGAGTTCAAAAAGGCCTTGAAGGTAGAGAAGAAGCTCGTTGCTTAAAAGGATGATGAACTCCAAGCTACTCTCCTTCGGATTACTGAGGCTAGGGACGGGGTGATTGCTCAGTTCTAAGAGTTCGATCATTTCTTTGACCTTTTATTCACCCAATATTTCAAGGGCTTTGAACTTCTCCGTAGGTGGATGTTGAAGCACCAGGGTGAAGCCATTGACCTCTTAGCTTTGGATTTTGAAGTCGTGGACACATAAATGATTGCTGATGAAGCCAAGGAGGAGGAGAGACGAGCCGCTGAAGAAGTTTCTTCTGTTCTTGCTGATATTGAAACTGAAGTTGTAGTTAAAACTACTATTGTTGGGGCAGAGATTGTTGCTACTGAAGGAGGTGAGGCCACTGGCGATGGTGTTGATGAACAGACCATCATTGCCCCTACAGATAATCCTTCAAAGCATGCTTAGTTTTTTTTTTTTTTTTTTTGTTATTTCCATTATTTCAAAGTCATGAACAATGAGTGCCTCTTGTTTTGAGGCTTTTGTTTCTAAATAGTGATTGCCTTCATGTTTTGAGGCTTATTTTGCTTGACAACACTAACTACCCTAAGGCTTATTTTGTTAAAACAATGGTTTCCTCTTTGTTTGAGGCCTTTACATTTCGTGCTTTATTTGCTATCATGATTTTTGCTTTAAAGCTTGTTGTTTGAACCTTAGTGTCATTCCCTTAGGAATTTTACAGCTTTGAGGTTTGTCATGTGATCAATAGAGTTTGTAATATTGTTATGTTGCAAATAAGCTATCAGAGCTTTATAGAGATACTATAAGCTAACCATCTTTAAAATCGTCAATAGAGTTGGAATGATGTATACTTGAGCTTTTAAGCTCGTCAATAAAAGACATAGTTCAAGCTTGTTCGTAAAATTTGGCTTACCAATTGAGTTTGTACAATCAATTGTGGTGGAAACATGCTGTTGAAGCTTTGTAAAGATATTACGAGTTGGCCATGTGAACTTATGCTCGTCAGTAAAGTTTGCAGTTTTGAGATGACGTAAACTGACTGTTGAAGATTTGATGGTAGAGTTCGTATCACCGCATAGATTTAAACTGGCTACTGAAGATTTACTCTTTCATAGTAGGGTTTGTACCTCAGAGCTGTTCTTGGCAGTAGAGTTTGTATCCTAGATTGCCAACTTGAGTTGATATTCATCAGTGGAATCTATTTTGATGTAGATTGATTGCCTGAGCTTATGCTCTTTAGTAGAATCTATATTGTTGGTCCGATGTAGATTGACTACTTGAGCTTATGCTCATCTGCAGAATCTGTATTGACGATTTGATATAGATTCACTACCTGAGCTTATGCTCGTTAGTAGAATTTGTATCATAGACTTGCTACTGAAGCTTTGTGCTATCCTTGGAGCCTATATTACTGTTGAAAAATCAAGTATTTGAATAGCTTGGAAGTTGTTTGATTTCATTCACCTTAATAAGGGAATTGTAGGGGAAATAATCTTAACCAAATGCTCAAAAGAAATGCATTAATAAAATTTTTGCTTATCTGATACTTCAACATCTTTTGTTGGTATTGAGATAAAATTTCTTTGATTGCATCATCTCTGACTTCAGGTAGGCAGTCCAGTTTTAGCTTTAGTGTTGAGAGCCTTATTATAATCATAGCCCCTTTGGCCCCTCAAATTGAGCTTTGATGATTTTCAACAAAGTTTGATTTGTGACTTTTGTTTGGCCGTTTGCTTGGGGGTTCCCAGGTGACGAATAATGGTTCTTGATGCCTAAATCTCCACAGAACTCTCTAAATTTATGGTTGTTGAATTGGCAAACAATATCGAAGACGATCATTCTTGGGATTCCTAACTTGCAAACAATGATCTTCCTTGAATTGGAAAGGTTTGCAGTCCTTCCATGCTTGAGATCATCTGTATTTCCAAGTGTACTCCTTTTTGGTCTGTGACATCACTGGATGAGGCTAGCCTAGCTAGTTTTGTCAGCATTAGAGTTGCTTTCCCTTAGGATCTGTCCAATCCTAACATTGTTTAAGTAGTCAACAAACTGTTGAGTTAGTCTTAAATTCTTTTGCATTCTTTCCTCTTTTGCCTTTGTACTCGCTGGTCATTTGTTCAATGATGAGCTTGGAGTCGGTTTCTAGTTTGAAGTCCTTTGTCCCCAGGGCTTTGGCTATCCTCAAGCTGGTGCGGGCGATCTCACACTTTGCTTCATTGTTGTTGGCTTGGAATTGTGACTGCACTCCATGTTTGAGGATGTCCTTTTCTGGTGAGATGATAACTACACCTACTCCCACCAAGGCCTGTAATAGTCGAGCTATCTGCATATGCTATCCAGTATTCTATCTTAAGGTCTCATTTTGGAATTGTGAATTCAACAATGAAGTCTGCCAAAGCTTGAGCTTTGATTACTGTCTTCGGCTTGTGCTCAACGTTAAATTGACTGAGCTTGATTGCCCATTGAATCGCCTTGCTCATAGACTTTTAATGGGCTAGTCCGTCATTACAATGATGTCATGAGTTTGAAAGTCTGGACGAAACTTCCTCGAAGCAACAAGCAAAGCAAATGACAATTTCTCCATCCCTGGGTACTTCATCTTAGCTCCTTGAAAAAACTTGACTTGTGTAGTAGACCAGCCGTTGGATCTTGTTCTCTTCACGAATCAAGGCTGAACTGATTGCCATCTGGGATACAGCCTGGTACAAGAACAGATCTCCTCCTTGTATTGACGGGCTCAGGAGGGGAGGCTTTACTAAGTACTCCTTGAGGCTGCTTCACACTGATGAACTTGTTCAAAGCAACAATTCGTCCTGTTAGTCTTTGTACCTCCTTTACTGTTTTTTGGTGAAGCCATGTCTAGCATAGCATTCACCTTCTTTGGGTTTGCTTCAATCCCTCCTTGAGAGACCATTAAACTGAGGAAATTTCCCAAAGAGACTCCGAATACACATTTGGTTGGGTCTAGCTTCATTTGATACCTCCTCAAAGTATTTAAGGTCTCCTGGAGGCGTCAAGATAATACTTTGCTTCCCTACTCTTTACGAGCATATTGTCCACATAGACTTTTGCGTTTCTGCCTATCTGCTTGTTGGACATGTGGTTTACTAGCCTCTGGCATGTAGTTCCTGCATTCTTCAGACCGAAGGGAATGACTTTGTAACAACAAAAACCTTGGCTGGTTACTAACAGGGTCTTTTCTTGGCCTTCCTTACTGATTGTAACCTGAAAAGGCATCCATAAACTTTAGTAGTTCATGTTCTATTGTGAAATTGATGAATTGATTAATCCTTGGGAGAGGAAAGCTGTCCTTGGGACATACGCTGTTCAGGTTTTTGAAACTCATACACATCCTCCATTTTCCATTGGATTTTTATTTTTATTTTTTTACCACGATGATGTTTGCAAGCCATTATGGATAGAAGGTTTCACGGATGAGACATGTTACGAGGAGATCATCTACTTCCTCTATTACTGCTTTGTTTCGCTCTAGGGCGAACATTCGTTGTTTTTGCTGAGCGGGCCTCTTGGTTGGGCTGACATTCAAGCGGTCTTTAATTGCTCGTCTGTCAATATTGTGCATGTTTTCATAGCTCCTGGCAAAGACATCTAAATTTCCCTGTAAGAAGTTTATGATTTCTTCTTTTTAAAGGAGACTAGAGCTCTCCATCGATCTTTCTGACCTTTGATGAGTCACCTTCAACCAGTTCCACGTTGAAGATCTCTTATGCGGGCTTAGATTCTTCAATGGTTGTCTTTGATTCTTCTTCTATCATCCATGGATGGTTTTCTTTGGATGCCAACATAGCATTATAACATTCTTTGGCTAGGGGCTGACCTCCACTGATTTCTCCAATCCCACTGAGAGTTAGGAATTTCACTTTGAGGCAATAGATGGAGGTTGCTGCTTTTAGACGATTAAGAATTGGTCGTCCCAGCATGATATTGTAAATGGAAAGATAGTTTACCACCAAGAAATCTACTTGATTTGTTACTTGCGTTGGATAATTGCATGTCGTGATGGATAAGGAGATGATGCCCTTTGGGTAGACTTGACCTCCACTGAAGCTTACCAGAGGAGACTCAAATGGCTGGAGTTGTTTCGGGTCTAGCTTCATCCGTTGGTAGGTCGTCATGCACATGATATTAGCAGAGCTTTCATTATCCACCAATACCCTTTTTGTATTGAATCCATCGATGGCTAACTTGATGACAAAAGGATCGTTTTGTGGCTGCCTTATTCCTCTTGCATCTTGTTCAGAGAAGGTGATGTCATTTGTACGACGACACTTTGTCACTGATTGAGTTACGTGGATGCGGTTGACTTGTCTCTAATAAGCTTTCTTCAAGGTCCTGTATGAACCTTCGGTAAATGGTTCTCCAGTAATCATCTGGATTCCCCTACCATTGGTTTTGGATGATCTCGTTCTTCTTCCTTCTGGTCGTCACTGGACACGTCATCTGTCTTTGGTCTAAGATGATGATCCTTTTTAATGAACTTCTGGAGTTTGCCTCTCTAGATGAGTTCCTCAATTTGCTCTTTCAGTTGACGACATTCGTCAGTGGAATGACCATTACCTTTGTGGAATCGGCAGTACTTCCAAGAAATTTTGCCCTTTGGCCTTGAGCTTAGGGGCTTTGGCCACTTCAAGGTTAGGTCGTCCTTAATTTGCATGAGAATCTTATCAATAGGTAAGAGTAAAGGAGTAAAGTTCAATCTTTTCTTTACTATCTCTGGACTAGTTTTACTAACTCGGCTGTTTGAAGAATTGAATTTACGGTCCTTCTTTTTGTTCTGTAAATTAGTCTCCTCGTCCTTCTTTCATTTACCTGTTAGGCTCTTGGTGGCCAAGACATCTTCCTCATTCATATACTTCTGAGTTATGAAAAGCAAGTCTATCATTGACGTTGGTGTAGTTTTTCCTAGAGAGAAAATGAAATCTAGATTGACCAGCCCTGCTTGGAAGGTCGTCATTATAACTTGGCCATCGCCCTTGTCAATCTCCAACACTTCTTTGTTAAAGCGCCTCATATACTTCCTTAGAGTTTCTCCTTCTTGCTGCTTTATGGCCTGCAAGTATGAAGTGAGCCTTTTATGCCACTGCCTCCAATGAAGTGATGAACAAAGGAGTTGATTAACCGCTCAAAGTTATCAATTGAGGCCGTGGGTAACTTGCTAAACCACTCTCTAGCAACCCCCTTAAGGGTGGTTGGGAAGGATCTACATATCACCTTGTCTGGTATTTGTTGAAGGTCTAGGATTGTCTTGAATGCACCAATGTGATCAAGAGGATCTTTTGTCCCGTCATAGACCTCCAATGGTGGAAGTTTAAACTTTGGGGGAAGAGGCCACTCAAGTACCTTGGCAGTAAAAGGTGAGTTTGTCCTCTTGATTTACGACAGTTTTCTTAGTACTTTTGACTCATTGTGCTCTTTTCTCATGGCTTCCACCATCTGATCTTTATCGGGCGTGGTCTGCCTAGTTTGTTCAAAGGTGGCTTTGCTGCTGCTTGGACTGTGGTCTTTATCATTGTTCCGATTATGTCATACCAGAGAAGTGTTGCTGTTCTTAGGATATCCTCGGTTCTCGGGACATTCTTGTTGCTTAAGTTTTGTGTTTTGCTTCATCAACTCTTGGACATTGGATGTCCGAGCTAGGATTTGCTTAGCCACCACGGTTAGGTCCGTAAGAGGTGATGAAGTGAAAGTGTCCATCTGTCTCGAGGAACTTTGTTGGTAGAGATACGATGACTTGCTTGAGAGAATTGCAACTTAGCCATTTCCCACAGATGACGCCAAACTGATGAAGCAGAAAATTAAATTGCAGCTCGTCAATATGTTTTTCTGCTTGTCAGTATGTTCCTCGTCACTAATGTGGACACCCGTCAGTACCTGTATCAAGGAAACAATTTAAGAGGACACCTGGGCCCCCGGGGGAGCCTTTGATGCTTAAGTCAGTTTTCTCTCCTTGAGAAACATAATAATATAAGATATATTCTCAGTGATATGTCTTAATGCCCCCCACTTACTTCTTGTTGTTTGCCTTATATAGTTTGTCTAAGAATAAATGCTCGGGGCATTTATTGTGCTAGACGTTAGAGGCTTTGAATAGCCTATTGAATGCCATTATATCCTTGTTTAAGGTCTTGTAACGTTTTTATAATGGTCAGCTTAGTTGTCTGAGGCTGTCTATTGAAGTGCACTGTCTATTGAAGTGTGCAACGTCCAGACCTTGTTAAGGAAAGGATTTAAGATCGGGTTATTAATGTGTGTAACGGTTGTCAGTATTACTGACGACTTATTTTACTAATGGTCTGCAATCTTACAGTCGACCAAGTTCATTGAAGGTTTGCTTATCAAATGTGGCTGTTCAATAATAATAATAATAATAATAATAATAATAATAATAATAATAATAAAATTCCAAGATTTTTTTTTTTTATGTCAAACTTCACAGAAAAAAAAAAATTCTTATTTTATCAATGTTTAAAAGAAGAAAATAAAGAATTAAAATTTTTAATTGAAAATGAAAAATTAAAAGAAATAATAATAATAATGTTACCTTCGAAAGGGTTAAAAGTTCAAATACTTTATGTTGTTTTATTATTTTTCATAAAAATGGTTTTGTAAGTAATAAAAAGTATAAACTCCATAGTTTGAATATGTTTTAAATGCACAAATAATTACTATATGGCTAGCAAGAAGAGTAGTTCTAGCTGCAGATACTGATGTGTGGCATGAAGAGTTACCACCTGATTTGGATGATGTTTTCCAGTCTGATTTATCTTAATAATATTGATTTACCTAATTCTCAAAAAAAAAAAAAAAAACTATATGGCTTAATTTTTCTATAACTTAATCATTTTATAAGTTTAATAAAAATTAACATAAGATATATTTGAGATTTATCTAATTACTCAAAATCATTATAGGAGAATCATAATTGTAATTTTGGAAACGAAAAATTATAATACGGCTTATTTATATTTAAAAACCCTAACAACTAAACACAATATAAAGGATATTCTATATTTTCATTGGTTTTATAAAATTAAAATGCCACTTAATATTTGAACGAGTTTCATTTAAATTTTCTAAATTGGACAATATGCCTATATCTACATATGTATATATGTATATGAAGACATATTTATGTTAGTTAAAAATCCCCTCTGAAGTAAAATCTTAACTCCGCCATTGGTTTTTGGTTAATATTTGTCACAATGTAATCTAAATAGGGATTGATATTTCTTGAACAAGCTGTGAGGCTAAAAAATATGGCCTTAAAGCCACTTTTGGAAAATAGTCTGTTGAAGAATCTCTTTTGAGCTAGGGGTGTCAATGTTTGACCCACCTTGAGAACATGATACTGATTTTTACGAGTTAGGGTTGGGCTTTAGCGGGTTTGGGTCATGAATAGGTCGATCCGAAAGTGACACGATAAGAAATGTGACATAAGTGGGTCAATCCGCGTGACCCGTAACAGACACGTTTGACACACTAATTTATTTGTGTTAACCCAAAATGGCTCATTTAACACAACCCGTTTAAGTTGTATAGCAAATAAGTATTCACTTTATTTTTAATTTTTCAAATACCCTTTATATCCAAGCTATGTTTTAAACTTAAAAAGAAAAGTGAATAATTACAAAAATATATCAATGATATAATTGTAAATTGAAACTTTTTAATCCCTAGTTATGATCTGTCTATTGTTTGTACACCAACTCTTTCAATATTGATACTTAGCATTTGGCGAGTTTTGTGGATGTTATATTTTTGTTGAACTATGTTATTTTGAATTTGGGTTGAAGTGTATACACTTCTTTTGGAGTGTAAATAACTTATTTCTAGATGGATATTATATTTTTATTAACTATATTATTTTGAATATGGGTTGAAGATTTGAATTGTATGTATTACTTTCAAGATGTAAAGAATTTATTTTTATATGGATATTATATTTAATATTAAGTGGATTGAAATGGATTGTGTCACATTTATGTCAATTTAACACGACCTGTTTATTAAGCATGTCAAGTGAGTTGGGTCGTGTTAACCCGCTTCATTAACAGGTCGGGTTAGGGTTGAAAAACTATGACACTATTATTAAATAGTTCGAGTTCAAGTTGAGGCATTTAGTTGAATACTCTTATTTCAACATGATACGAACTCGACATGATAACTTGAATTGAAACCCCTACCTTGAGCAAGAGCTTTGCCTTGAGCATCCAAATCGTCCTCTTGTTTTTTATTTGGCTCTACTACCACATGCCAAATAAAAAGCTCGTGTGACGAATTTCGTAGGAAATCCTAAGCCCATCTCATAAGGAGTTCTCTAATTTTAAGCTAGTTTAGACGCTTATAAAGCCAACATCCAACTCTCTCCTAGCAATATTATTGTGGGACAAAGCACCAAAAGACCCTTTAAAAGGTTTTCATTGTCTTTTTTGCTAAGTAATTAAAGAAGAAGGATAGGAGTAGATTCACTTTATTGAGAATGATTTATTTCTACGTCTTTTCTTATAATCTGTTAAAGATAATAAGTAGAAGTTTCATTTCTTGCGAGTTCTCTTTTCCTCCTTTTATTGTTGTTGTTGTTGTTTTAACAATTGATATTATTTGGTTACGATATCTATAGAGAATTTACTGATTTTTAATGATTTTTTGTTCTTTTAGGTATTGGGAGCCTTTTGGTATTTTTTCTCTTCTCAACGATTGGCAGCTTGCTGGCACTTGGCGTGTGATCAAAATCGTACTGGATGTGTTCAAAGTTCTTTTAACTGTGACCACAGCTTTGGAAATCTCTCTTATAAAAATCTCTCTTTTATAAGTGATATGTGTCCTATAAATCCACCAAACTCAACGACCTTTGATTTTGGAATATTTGGTGAATCCCTTCAGTCTGGTGACTTAGGATCTGATGATTTTCCACAAAAATTATTTTTTAGTTTCTGGTGGGGCATGCGAAATCTATGGTAAGCACTGTACTCTAAATTATTGCAATGTACTCTTAACTATTTGAGAAATCTAAGGGACAAGCAATGCATGGCAATAGGGACTAATGTTATTTATTAGACTCTTCATTGTCTTGTGCTAAGCAAGGGTGTTCATTGTCCTTTGATTTTTTTAGACTCTTAATTATTTTAGTATCTAATGTTGTTTGCACAAAGTAGGGAGAAATAGAGTTATTAGTTTCCCAGGTGATTTATACCCCTACATACAGACCTTCATACTTGATGTTAAACCATTAGTCTTGGAAGATTATTACTACTACCCTACCTTTCAAGTTAAGGTGCACAATCAGGCCCTCATTGAGCATTTCTATCTTTTCAAAACCCAACTAACCTTGCTTCTGGTCGAGATCTCACCAGATTTGGTCAAAACCCCACTATATATATCGGAGAACGTTGAAGTCTAGTCTAATGGTAGTAATCTGTCAGATCGGTTGGAGTCAAATTTTCATGCAAAGACCTACGACTGAACCTAACATCATCGGATTTTGAAGGAGAAATTGAAAACTCGCATTGATTGAATCGATCAATTTCTCTTATTTGAGTCCAGTCGCGTTTGTAGGGTATGGGTTACTAATGGATAGCCCTACCTAAAA
This sequence comes from Quercus suber, assembly GCF_002906115.3. Classification (NCBI taxonomy): domain Eukaryota; kingdom Viridiplantae; phylum Streptophyta; class Magnoliopsida; order Fagales; family Fagaceae; genus Quercus; species Quercus suber. The sequence continues at coordinate 125,520 of NW_027069966.1, read as the reverse complement.
CCTATGACCTTGACCTTGTTTCCTTACATTGAAAGCACGAGTATAAATCTTTACATCTTCTCTTAACTTATTCATTTCATGTAAAATTTTCTACATTCTTACTTTTTTGCATTGTAGTATTAAAATTTTTAAATTAGTATCTCATACATTACCGTTGTGCCATTTTGCAGTTCCTTTGGTTCAAATCTCCAAACAAGTGACTATATATGGGAAAACTGCTTTGCGCTTTGTATTTCCATCTTTGGCTTGTTACTATTTATATATTTCTTGGGGAATTTGCAGGTAAGTGCCAATTCTTTCCTTTTCTCTATTTTTTAATTATATATATAAATATATATTTATATAAGTTTTAGTTGTACAATTATGAAGTAGAGAGAGCGGAAAGAGAGGTTTGTAGATAGGAAGAATGACACACCATTAATTTTTGAAGTAATATGCTAATCTTTCTATAAAAAAAGGAAGTAATATGCTAATCTTTCTATAAAAAAGAAGAAGTAAAATGCTAATCATCCTCTTCTAGTATTACATTGATAATATACTATTGTTAATCTCATAATATATTATTATTATTATTATTTTTCATTATTGTTCCTGTTATTAATTAGTATTGATGTTAATTGTTATTTATATTGATATATTGATTAAAAAAAATCGTGATAAAGAATAATTTGTCTTTCGTTTCTCTGAGAAGAAATCTTTGATAAAGACTAATTTGTCTTATTAACTTTACAAATGTAAAATCAAATCCAAATAGGATTGGTAGACCCCAGACACTAAATCATAATAACAACCTTTAGCTATGTTTTAGTGATGGTAGGGCTAGCTAATCCGTAGAGGAAATAAAAGGGACCAACAAATGTTAAACTTGTTAGCCCCAACCCAAAACGATGCATAATCTGACCCAAAATTGAATTGTAATGGTTTTGCATGCACTAAAGTGTGGCCACTTGACACTCTTTAAACCCAAACGACAACCCTAGTCAAAACCAAGCCCAACCCAACTAAAAAATTGGATAATTGATGCTGCCGAAACACATTTCATAACAAGATTTTTCAGCTTCACTATCAGGCAACAATTCTAGGACCACAACTGCACAGCCATTACCACACCCTTTTCCTTGACTTGAACACTTCAACAGCATGACCAGTCGATGTCAAAAAAGTGGAACTCATATCCTCCATGTCATTTTCACCATTTTCTTCCTAATCTGAAAGGAGGATTGTTTGAGTGTGTGGCCTTGGCAACCTACTGAAAAACTCCTCAAACATGCATTAGAGAAAAGCATTTGATTGCCTTAATTCCTTAACCTCGTTTCCTTATAAAACATAACCACAATTTCCTCTTCCACATAGTCTTGACAACATCGGAGAGGTAACTAATAACTTGCTCTGATACACTTGATAGAGGAAGAAAATGGCCAATAAAATATGAAATTTCGTTGATGGTATTCAATAAAGAAATACAAAAGTAGGTAAATAGGATAGACTCAAGAATCACTGGCTTGAGGAGAGAGACTTCCTCGACCTCTCCAAGTTTACTAAGGGACTCACTCACATGCTCATTCAAGGATTGTGACTCACCAACTAGAGGACCACTTAACGCTTTTCAAGGGAAAGCTCAAAAGGCTTGCACCAGAAAATGATTCAATTCATTTTACTGCACTGATTTCCTTACAAGGATTAATATAGCAATATGGGTAAATTTGAAAATATAAATTAAGAGTCTGTGGGTGCACTTATGATATTTGTTAATTAAACATTTTATAAAAGTTTTGATACTATTTTAATGGGAAATATAAAAAGTTATGAAAAATTATATATTTTTTTAGTGAAATAACTATTTTGGTCTTTTCATTTTGGGGTCATAGTCAATTTAGTCTCTATATTTTGGTAATAGTCAATTTGGTCCCTGTTAGTTTCAATTTGAAGTAAATTTGGTATCGACCATCAACTTATTAACATAAAATATGAACGTGGTTAATAGTGTGCCCGATTGGTACAATTAAAACTTGTGTGGCACTAGACTTATCACACACTTTTTGTGCCTACAATAATGCTCTTTTTTGTTTGTTTGTTTTTTTGGTTTAGAGTTATAATGATTAAAAGTGATATATAAATAACCTTTTTTTTTTTTTTTTAAATTATTTAAAGAAAGAGATAAGGTAATGTAGAATAATGTTTAAAAATGAGATAGAGATAGTGTCCTAAGCTTTAGGCTAAATGGAGAAGATAAAGAAAAAAAGCTTAAAACTTAGAAACAATGAATTACTCTTTTAAACAGTTTGTATTTTTTTAATTTAAAATTATTTAAATATAAGATAGGGGTATTTTAAGAGAGTTTAAGAATCTGTGTAAGAGTATTTTAGTACGCAAAATGTTAAAAAACAAATAGGAAATCCTGTTATTAATAATTTAATAGTATAGATAAGATAATGGTATTTTAGAGAGTTTAAGAATTTGTGTGAATGTTATTTTAGTACACAAAATGTTGAAAATCAAACAAGAAATCTTGTTATTAATAGTACTAAACTCATCACATGCGCTTTGCGTGCGCAATAATGTTCTTTTTTATTTAGTTGTTTTATTAGTTTAGTGTTATAATGCTTAAAAGTGATATATAAATAATCACGTGTATTTATTTTTTTTTAAAAGAAGGAGGTAAGGTAACGTAGAATAATGTTTAAAAATGAGATAAAGAACCTTTTCAAAAAAAAAAAAGAAAAAAGAAAAAGAGATAGAGAATCGTAAGAAGTTGAAATCCAATGAAACATTTGAATTTATTGATTGTGATAAGAATTGTAATAAGTAAAAAAATTTGAAATTTGAACAAAAGAAAGATGATATTGATTAGTGTGGATAGATAGAGATTTGTGATAACTGTATAGAATTTGGATAACAAAAATTTTGAAATGTTTATAAAATTAAAAAAAAAAAAAACCATAGAAATTTTGGGATAAGAATGAGTAGTTTCTACGTGTGGTAGTGGGTTTTTGTTGTTGGAAGAAGTAACTTTGTATATATATATATATATATATATTATAAAGACAATTGCAGTATTTGAATTTAAATAGATAACAAATATATAGGAATTAGACATTTGAATACAAATGGGTGCTGAGATTTTTATTTTTTTTATTTTTTTTTGTTTGTATGTGAGATAGTGTTACTGTTTTAACATTTTTTGCTTTTCTATAGGGAAAAAAAAAGTTAAACTAAAGGGTAAGTTATTTTAGAATTTGTATAAAGATATTTTGGTATCAAAAATTGAAAACGAAATAGAAAAATCATCTTATTAATAGTATAAATAAACATAAAATATTATTAGAAAACATTAATTAGCATTAAAAATGCCATGTTAGGATCTAAATAAAAAACAAATTAACAAAAATTAATTATGAAAAATTCAAAATTAAAAAAGGCAAAACACCAGCACCAAAAATTAAAATAATTAATCCATGAAAAATACAAATAGCTAAGAAATTTAGAGTAGAGATTTGGATGACATTTTTACTTTTGAGGAACTGATACACGAACACAGCTCCTTGACCCATACCCACCACGTGATGCCATGGATCTATTAAGTATTAAGTACAACCATTCCCATTGAACTTGGTTTGATGGGTTTGTGTTTTTGGTATATTGAAATGAAAAGGAAGAAAGAGGAACACAACGTCCTATAATTCTTCTCCAGGTGTTCTTTGTGTTTGGGTTTAACAATTTAGCGATGACTGATGAGTTCTTGTCATCCTGGATTGCTGGCAGTAGCTCTCCTTCCCGGGCTCGCCAATCATCACCAATCACTCTCCTTCCTCACTGTACACCACCACGAGCCACAATCAAGGTGGTCTCTTTGCTCTCTCCCTCTATCTCTGCTTTTCTTGGACTCACCCACTCAGACTCTCCTTCTTTGATCTGTGATATGTCTTAGTTGTGGTTGAAATTTTATTTTAGGTTTGGTGGTGATGGATATGGTAATGGTGGATCTAGGTTGGTGGTGGTAATTCGAGTTTGGAGGTGGTAGATCTGGGTTAAAGATGCTGAAGGAAAAACCTAATGAATGTGACACTGTTTAGTTACCAAGAAATTGCAAGAAAGTAAAAAAATAAAATTGAGAAAATAAAAATGAAGATCTGTTTGTTTACAAAGAAATAGCATGAAAGTGAAAAATAAAATTGAGAATATAAAAATAAAATCAGTTTGGCTACCGAGAAATGGTAAGAAAATTAAAAGAAAAAAAAAAGAGAAAAGGATAAAATTGGTTTAAAAAAATATTTTTTAAAATGTTGATGGGCTAATTTTGCCATCTAAGTGGTGATATAGACGCTAAAATTTACACATATCAGCATTAAATTAAACATGCCAGCAATGTACACCATTAGTCGCGTAGGCATTTTTATTAGTAAGTTAACGATAGGACCAAATTAACTATGACCCTAATATGTAAGGACCAAAAATAGTATTTTTGCTATGTTTTTTTCTCTTTTCTATAAAAAATTTTTAAAAAAATACTCCCCCTGTCCCAATTTATTTGTCCTGTTTGAAAAGTCAAACTTTTTAAGGGAACATCATTTATTGTCTTGTTTGTCTGATAAAAATTTATAAGTTTACAAAACTACTCTTAAATAAATTTATCAGCTTTTTTATAAAATAGTTATTCTTAATGAGGCAACTAAACATGTGTCCCAATTATATAGATTTTAAAAAGAAAAATATTTGTTAGTTTTCTTTTCCAATAGTTTTGAAAATAAAGTAGAGGTATAATAAGAACATTAGTAAATTAATGATTTTTATTTTTAGAAATAGGATAATATTTTGGGACATCTCAAAATGGAATAGAGGACAAACAAATTGGGACAGAGAAGTACTTCCTAAATGAATGCTCTTATAGCGTCCATTAACTTTTCCTATAAATTAATAATACAATAAGTAAATTAGATGAACCGGCTTGGAACTCTTTACTTCAAACTTCACCATCTTAGAACTTCATAACATTTATTGTTTGTGGTCTTCCAATACCTTGAAACTTCATAACATTTAGTATTTTAAAATTCATCAAAGATTTCATTAAAATACCTTTTTTTTCCCAAATTCAATTACATTTTATTATGCCATGTGCATGACCACCATCAAACCCCTCCTTCCTTTTTTACATTAGATTTTTTTATAAGTGATGTTCTTGAGCTATTCTTCTCAATTTTAGGGTAATATATATATATATATATATATATTTATGATTATCTAGTGAATTTGTGTAGTGTATGGAAGAATGAGATGTTGTATACTTATAAGTAGGCTTTTTTATGCCTGAATATATATTGTAAGATATTGTGAATTGAACTTACTATTTATAGAAGTGGGACAGATTTACATGCAGCGAAGAGCTACAAAATCAATTAGAAAACGTGATGAGAAGAAGGGACACAAGGTGGGGGGAAATTATGAAGAAGAGAAGAAAGCACTCGAGGAGATGAAGCAAGCACTTGAGGAGATGAAGAAAGCACTCGAGGAGATGATCAGAAAACATGAAGAAGAGAATAAAGCACTTGAGGAGATGAAAGGTCTGTTTGTTTTAGGGGTTTGAAATTGAGTTTTTAAAAGTCTAGCTAGCTTTTAAAATTCTAAAAAATAAATTGTACTAAACAGTTGTGAAATCAAGTAAACGAAGGAAAAGACAAGAAGCAAACATTGAATTGTGGCTTTCCAAGGAAAAGGTCCCTACAACAATGAAAAACTGTATAATTGAGTTCATACATAACAGATTTGACGAAGACGAAGATGTTAATGTGGAGAACCTGATCCCTGATCTTCCTTTGAAACTTCAAATTGATGTCAAGCGCCACATTTGCTTAAATCTGCTAAAGAATGTGAGTTTCTTCACCTCTGCATAACTTTTTTAAATAACTATTTGTCCTATGCATAATGACTGAGAATGGTACAATAACTTTCATCCAAAAGAAAAGATGATACATAATATCTATATTATTTCATATATTGTATAATACACTTTGATCAAGTCATCCAAAAAGGGTTGAAACACAAATTTCTTGCTCTATCGCTATATATATATATATATATATAAAAGTTGGATTTAAGTTGACTAGTTAAGGATGCTCTATAAATTTACCATTTTGATATCTGGTCTTTACCAAAGATACATGTCGTTATCACTGTGTCATGATACCCTTAAAATTAGAATAAAAAGTTAGCCTTAAATTCTCATTAAATCCTTTTTTAACCTATTCTTTTAATGTAATCTAGATATAAATTTTGAAAGTTCTTTTATAATTAGTTAATAAAATTGTTAATTTTGTACTAGATAAAAATGTATAATATTAAAGAGTAGTACTTAGTCGAGTTTGTTTGGAAATCATGACTTCACGATTTCAGATGTTTTTTGTGTGCATTAATGTATGTGCATCAGGTTTTTGGTTGATATTAAAGTTTGTTGCAAATTAAAAGTTGTAATAGGTTGTAACCATGCAATCATATTAAAATATAACTCTAAATTTATATAACTATAAAAAAAATATTTGAAATCTCTTTTTGTCCTTTTTCTTTTGTAGTTAAAAAGAAAAAAAAAATTATTGAATTTTATGGTAATTTCAACTTAACCATCTCTCGCTCCCTTTATTTATTTATTTTTTGTTAGGAAACAGATTTGTAGTTCAACTAATTTGTTTTTCTTTCTCAGCTCAATATCATAAAAAAGAATTACTTGACTAGGCATCAGCAACTTTTGCTTAACATCTGCGACTCGCTCAAGCCAGTGTTTTACAACGAGCAAAGCTACATTGTTAAGGAGGGAGACCCAATTGATGCGGTATTCTTGATTACGTGCGGCATTGCATGGGCCTATCCAAGCAGGAATAATGGTGAAGGAAAGCATGCTGAGCGTCTTGAGAAAGGTCACTTCTTTGGAGAAGAACTTCTTGAATTGCTTTGGAATCCTTCCTCTGTCGAAGTGTATAACCTATCCAAACTCCCCGTTTCCTCCAAAACCCTCAAAACCCACACAAAAGTGGAAGCCTTTGCTCTAATGGCCAACGACTTGAAGGATATTGACTATTCCATGTTTTAAAACGATTATACCAAGAGCAATCACAAGTTGAGGCAGCTTTCACTCAAGGAATCTCGCTCCAAGATCAGAATCCAGAAGAGCTTGATGTTGTTGAATCCAAGGAAGCTTCTATTTTTCAACGAGTCCGGTGTTGCAATCAACCAAAGTGTTGATGCTTCAAGAAAACTTTTGAATCCAGTAGTACTTGACATTGTTGTTGCAAAGCAATGAATTGTTTTGATGTCTTTGCTGTATTAAGATTTATTTTTCTAGGGATGGACAAGGGGAACATGTGAAATAAAAATGGTAAAACTTATGTTTCTTTAATTAATTCATGCATTAACTGTTCATATTGCTAGTGTAATATAATTAAAGGTTAAATATGATAGGCCAAGATTGTATTGACCCATTTGGTAAATTTATCAATTAATTAGCCAAGTTAATTAATTAGATTCAATTACATGCAATAAGCGTGGTAGCACAAACAAATCACCAACTAAGTTAAATATAGTGGAAAATAAATTTGACACAGGTGATTTGTTTATGAATGGGAAAAACCATCGAGGCAAAACTCCACTGGGTGAATTTAAGGTCACCACTCTCGAGAATTCACTATTATCAAAATAAGCAGTTATAAGTAAAATGAATCCTAGTACCTAATACCAACCTACAGTTGAACCGTTACCCTAATACACAATTGGACCTGCAATGTAGTGATAATCTCTCCTTTCAATGCATGGCTCCCAATATGTGACTAACCAATCGATGCACGGATCCAAGTACATGTCTAACACACCAACTTGAGAAAAATGTTGGCTGCAAAGTTCTTCAGTTCATTCAGACGATGAAGATCAAGAAGTTCCTTCGTTACAAAACCCTTGGTGCAAAGATGCAGTAACTTCTTCAAGAGAAAGATGAATTAGGGCAAATTGTCTTCGGTCACAATTTAAGTGAATAATCACTTTGTATCAAGTTGCATTACCTTAGATGGCCCTTAAAATAATCCTTATATATGTATAGGGTTGTGAGAAAAGAAACTCTACACAAATAGCTTGGATATGCGTGAAAAACAGATCTGGAAATATGAATTTCGTAATTCTCGATAGATCTAGTTTCTGTTGAGAACTGTCGAGAATAAACATTAAACCTCGATAGATTTATCTGTCGAGTTTTAATGAATAACATTTTTTTACTTGATTCTTGGACAGATTTGCATGATTTCAATACTAGACTTGAACTTTTGTTCCTTGAAGCATTAAACACATCTTAGATCTACCCGATTACAAGTAAAGTGCGTTTTGTCAAAGGATTAGTCAATTTACAATAACATATGTTCTAACAAGTTCCACATATGTCTTAACAAGTTCCACAAATGTCCTAACAATCTCCCCCTTTGACAATCCGTGACAAAACCACAACAACCAAATGAAGTATAAGAGAAGTCATAAATAACTAAACTCATAACCACTTGTTGAGTACAATAAAATCTAGTCCTAACACAAATTCTTGAAAATTTTTGCAAGAAGAGAGTTCATGGCATGATAGATTTTGATCACATGTCTTTCTGAAACATTTTAAACAAAACTCATCAATACATCTTAGTGTGAAATAGAAATAAAAGATTGCATACATAAGAAACATGTGTATAAAGAGAGAAAAGAAATAACACATGGAGAGATAAGTGAAAATGATAACAACATCATCATATATATGAAATAAATAAGTACAATGTTTGCTATCACAGAAAGGTCACAAGACCAGTGTACAAAAGGATAATGTATCTAGAAAGAAAAGAAAAGTACATAAATCCTCACTACATTCCTCAAAAGTATAAACACTTCCCCTAACAAAAAGTCCTATGCTAACTCTCCCTTTAAGTACATGACTACTCTCAAACCTAAAACTACTTTCTCTTTTTGTTACAAATGACAAAAGGCAAGTCACTGACAAGCAATCATATCCTTATCACCAAAAGAGCTAGCATCCTCATCCTCATCATCATCATCATCACCAGAACCATTATCAGCAACCTCGTCCTTAGAAGCCTCTAGAGAAGGAAAGGGAGATGGAGACGCGATGAAGCCATCCATGCGAGCCTGTCATCGTGTGATATAACTAACACGGGTGTTCACCTGATACAACTCAGTGGTGAGTTAATCAAGGCGATCATCCGTGCACTCAAGTTGCGCTATGATGGCCTCAAGCGTCACACCACCTACAGGAGAAGAAGAAGGCACGGAGGTGGATGGAGCGGAAGGGCCGTCTCGGTACGTGGCTGCTTTGGTCAAAGCTGGGCCTCGCTCCATCGAACAGACGCTACACTAATGGTACCCATGACGGTGAAATGAGTAGACTCAGGATAAGAAACAAAGGAAAGGCGAATGATTCTCGTGATAGCAGAAGGAAAGATAAGTTTATCACGGGCCGTTGTATCCTTATAGACATTTATAAGGGAGAGAATGAAATGAAAGGGAAAGTCAATAGGAAGGTCCTCAATGAGGGAAAGCAAAAAGCTAGCACGAGGCTCGGTAATGGAGTTATATTTAGATAAGGGATGGAGAACAAATGTCACCACCAAATTAAGGAACCTAGGACCTTTTGCAAAGCTCGAGTATGAGGTGTTTTGATGATTACCCCATGAAGAAGGTGTCTCATAAAAGAGAGACAGAAGTTTATCTTTGGACACAATCCTCAGACGTGGACAGGAGGAGTAATGAGGATGCGATACCCTCTAAACATGTAGTACCTCAGAAATAAGCTCCGGAGTGACTAGGATACGTGTACCTCAAACCTGTGTAACAAACCAAGGTATAGAGGTATTGAAACCATGCATATTGGAGTAGAACTCCTGTATGATCATGGTGGGACAACTTAGGGGTATCTCACATAGAGTTTCCCATCCCCGACTGTGAATGATAATGGGTAGAGTAGTATCGAAAAAGTCCGATAGAATCACGCGGCGTTCTGAATGAATGCCATGTTTGGAGAAGTTCTCTGAGAATTCTTGACGGGCCTTCTCATCATAGAACCGAACGTGAAAATGAGTGGGGTCAGAAGAAGATGTCTTGGAACGAAGAGGGTTCCAAGATGGAGTGGTCTTGTGCTTGGGTGCCATGTGTAGTTTATCCGCGAGAGAGAGAGAGAGAGAGAGAGAGAGAGAGAGAGAGAGAGAGAGAAAAGCACCATCACAAAGAGTACTAGAAGATAACAAAGAAAGGTACAGATGCATGAAATGTGCATGTGACGTGCAAAAATAATTGCATCATGGGTTCAACCCAATTAAAACCTAACAGCACACAAGTTTTCAACATATAAACACACATCTAAATGCATAAAACATTATGAAAATACAAATGGAATGCAATGCATGATTATATAACATCAAAAATATAACACCCAACCCAAAAATTTCACAAAATACTCATCAGTTTTCAAAAACCCCCAAAAATTTCACAAAAACCCAAAACCTAGGTCTAAATGCATGAAGAATGAGGGATTATAGTAACATACCAAGTGATTTGAGACAAGATTAGGCCGAAAATCAAGTGGGTTAAAGGTTTTGAGAGAGAAGAGGGTGTTTGGAAGGTGAAAAGACATAAATCTATTAAGAGAGAACAAGAGAAATGAAACAGATTTCGCGTTGAAGCTATTTGAGGAAATTGCAGCTCGATGGATTGAGGATCTGTCAAGCACTAAAGCTTGATTGATAGAATCTATCAAGGTGCTGTTGAGAATTTGTTGACGGCAAAAGGAGCTCAATGGATCGAAAAGCTGTGAAGAAGCTATTGGCCAGATAGAAACTTTCTCGATGGATCGAGAATCTGTTGAGAAGCTATCAAGACAAATTCCAAAAAGCTTCGATGGATCGAAGATGCATTAAGATCTATCGAGAAAAGAAGTCCAATGGTCTCAATAGATAGATAGCAAAGAATTTTGCGTGTAGTGTGTGAAAACATTGCATGATTGCATAAGTGTCTCATGTTATGATGATTTGAGATACGAGAAACTAAATTACTAGCAAAATTATTAGTATTATGTATGAAGCTCAATGACCAAAAACAAAAACCCCAAGTTTTAACCCAAAATTCCATTTCTAACCCATTTTTGCAAATGGCTTAGCAAAGATGCTTAAGCACCAAAGTTATGGCATATGCATCTTTGTGACAAAAGCCTAAAATCACTTCACTTTTATTTTGGTGGGATCTTCTAGTCAATCAGTCTGGCCAAATGGCCCGCCAGAATGTCCCACCAAACCCTAAAGCCTAATAAACTCTATAAATACCCTCACTTTCCACCTTCAAAAGATCCAACCTTTTACACTCATAGCGAAGTTTTGCCAAATCATTCCAGAATACTTTTAAGTTTCAAAGAGTGTAAGAACAATTTCATAAGAACTTGATTGAGTTTTTTGAAATTTAGTAGCTAGAAAGCTAAATTTTTCTCATGATTTCTCAACTAAACTCACTATTTTTATGATCATTTAGCCATCATTTCATTAGTCTTAAGTTTCTCCACCAAAATACCAAAACAATCTCACCTTTGTTCAAGATGTTGATTCACAAACATAGCTGCAATAGTTCATTTCAACCATCACTTCAAAAAAAAAAAAAAAAAAAATAAATCCCTAGATATGAGAGGCCATTACTTTTTTTTTTTTTTTGAAACCAAGGCCATTACTTTAAATTCATAATTGAGCTAAATTATATTTTCTAACTATATATGTTTGCTAATAGCTAGGTAATTTTATAAAAAATAAAATAAAATAAATAAACGCTAGACATTTTGTTTATTAAAAGATAGGGAAAAAAAAACTATTTAAAACCCTAGCAAAAAAATTTATTAGGTTTTGACAGTAAATAAATTAAATATTTTTTTGAATTCTTTGATTCTTTCCTTAAAAATATAATATTTTGATTTTTTTTCTTTAAAAATAAAATTTTTATGAAAAAAAAAAAAACTATTAAAAAGCCTATGGATAGCCCATTTGGCCTAACCTTGTAACCCAGCTCACTAAAGATAAAATGAACATTATCCATAAGTAGGGCCATAGGTTAAGATTTTTTTCTTTCAGCCTAGCCCATTTCAACCTATTGATTGGTTAATGGTTCACTTGATCCGGCCCAATAGCCCTATGAGCCAAGAAAAAACAGGCTGGCCTAGCCCATCAACAACGATTATTAACCACAAATCATTCCAGGCCATCAAATCCATGATTTTTAGACCCGGACTGTTCATTGAATAGTAAAAGGAAGAGGTTCAAGGTTTTTGAGGTCGAACCGGGGTCGAACCGTGATGACGTTATAATTAATTTAATAATTATTTTAAATAAAAATAAAAATATTAAATTAGTAAAAATAGAAAAATTAACTAAAATAATCTAAATAAATACTTTTTTAAATGCATTTTTATATCACTAATTTTATTATAACGTTTCAAAATTCAACTTAATAATAATAATAATAATAATGATAAACAAAAACCAAAAACGTCAAAATTTTAAAAATAATCACGTTGGGGAGGGGGCAATGAGTCAGAAACTTTCAAACTTTGCTAAAAAAAAAAAAAAAAAGAAGAAACTTTCAAACTCATTTTTGTCTTCATCATGTCACACGTGCTGGGCTCATTCAATTCTCCATCATGTCATGTTGGGAGGGGCAATGAGTCAGAATGAGATGGAAATTTTCCAAGGCTTTGTCTTGTCTCACGTGTTAGACTCACCAAACTAAAAAGCAAAAATAAACTTGAAAGAAGTCATCTACTTTAAACTGAAGGCAGGAGAAGAAGCAGTGAAGAAACAAAGAGGAAGAAGGACCTGCGTCTTCTGCGAACAAGATCCGACCGAAATCTCCCCCAAAATATCAATTTAGTGAACAAGATCTGCTACTTTTGGCTTCTAGCGAACAAGGTGACCCTCTCGACGATGAAAGATTCAAACTTCCAGCAAGTTGTCAGTGAATATTTTCAAACAGAAAGCCCAGGTCTGACCGGAAAACCCGTGCACGATCTAAAATGTCCATTCTGTTGCCTTTTTTTTTTTTTTTTTTTTTTTTTNAAATCATCTCAACCGTTAGATTGGTCATTTACATCCATGTAAGGTGCTAAAAGAGTGAGGTATGGATCTTTTTGCATGACCCATATTTCTCCTCTTGATGATGATGATGATGATTATTATTATTATTATTATTATTATTGCTTTGTGTCATTTTTAAAAAAATTTATTTTATTTTTATTTTATGTTTTGTTATTAATATGATGTGTGATGTATAGTTTTATGTTATTTTTTATTTGTTTATATGTTTTGTTACTAATATGATGCCTGGTATATTGTGTTATGTTCTTTTTATTTTTTATTTTTTTTATTTGTTTTTATATTTTGTTATTAATATAATGCATTTTTTTTTTTTTTTTTTTTTTTTTTTTTTAAGGTTCAGATACAAAGGGAAGTAGGGAACCGTGAGAAGCGGTCTAGTCACAGTTCTCAGAACCGTGAGGTCCGACCACGATTTGCACAGGTCCCTACTTTTTTTCCATAGAACGGTTCTTGAGGCTAAAAGAACCATAAAATTGAATGGTTCGAGGTTTTTCCAGTCGGACCGTACGGTCCGGCTCAGGTTTCAAAACCATAATCAAATCATGACATCAACAATACTGAATTTTGTCAAGGCATGATGGAACTATTTCGTAGCAGCGATCAACACTACCATCTTACAAAAAAACATGGTTTTTCTAATTTAGTTGTTACGGATTTCGATGGAACATGTTGAATTTTATTTGTATGGCTCCAATAAGGAACAGTTTTTGCACACTCGCAGATAAGCCCTCCTCATTTTTATTTTTCCACCAAGCCAGGAGTTCTATTAGCTTTGATGTGATGATATTGCTTATTCAATGAGGATGTCGTAGGATGAATAATCAACAAAGAGAGAGAGAAGCATCTGAAGCCAGCCAAGCATGGGAACAAACTAGACATGTGAAAGAGGCTCTATAGGAATAAAAGACGAGAAACTTTATTCTCTTCCTTACTGAAATTATGGATTCTGACCTACAAAAGTTGTCCTTATTGCCTAAAAGTTGAGACGACAAGTTTTCTAGACAAAGAAGCCATGTGATCAAAGTACTCCCTTGTCGACTTGGGTGCTATACAATATTTCCAGGGCACATTAAGCAAATCTATGCAACCAGGTTATCAGTCATTGATAATTATCTTATGCATCTGGTATATGCAGCATCTCTATCACAACATGTGAGTCACACAAAATTGTGGGGTTTACTTCACATTCTATGAGAGGGAGAATGTTTTATATGCCAGCTGCAAAAGATACCTTCTTGTCAACAACATTCCACCTCAACCTGGTTGATATGTACCCCCCATTCACCTCAACCTACTTTGGTTAAATAAGTTTGAGGTTAGGAAGTGATTTTTTACTAATATGGCCCTCTAGTTCTAGTGTGCAAAGTTGTTATTTACAACTATTTTGTGTTGACTTTAATTCCGTGCCAAATTTTATTGTAATTAAGTTCAATCATGTTTACCCTGTATTTTATGTGGAATTTTATTGTAAGGGTTGTGTGTGAGAGAGAGTTTGAAGACGTAAGCTATTATTGAAGACCAAATGGATTTCGCGAGAAGATTCGCAAGAAGATATCCCGCAAAGTAAGCCATATGCAAAGCACATGATTGAAATGTGAAGAGTCATGACAGCTGGTTTTCGTGAGTAATTCGCAGGTAAGGCCTTCCTGCGAAATACCCATGAAACATTCTGTTTTGCTGTTTTGGCATATCTGCTCCACCAAGTCTTCGCCCACACTATTTATACCCTCATTATCCACATATTGTAAGGAGTGATTTTTAGAGAGAAAACCCTAGCATACACACTTGAGAGTTAGAGATTGTTATACCCACAATCCTCTACACATTCCCTTGTAGTTTTCCTCTACTTCCGCTTCTCCATATCCAAATCCTTGAGAGGTTGATAGACCAAACACTTACCACACCCAGTTTGAATGTAAAGTGAGGTTTTGGTGCTGTTGGGAAGTATTGGAAGAAGCCCATTGCTGGTCAATGCAATCAGACTGAATTGCGTGATCCAGGAAAGCTAAAGAAGGCAAGGCTTCGTCAAGTCAATTGGTAGTAGGAGCTTGGAGGGCTCGAGTACAAGGGGTAGATTAGACTTGGAGAGTCTTTTGTTATTCGTATACTCCAACTTATTCTCTAGTGGATCGATTTACCGCTTGGAGGGCGGCAGAGATGTTTTTTGCCGAGTTCTTTGGTTTCCTCTTCGATAACACGTCTTGGTGTTATCTTGTATTTGCATCCTTCTTCCATACTCTTTTAGCTTTCATTTTATTGTTGATATATGATAAATATGGCTTAAAGTAATTTTATTGTTTGTTCACTCGCATTTACTCTTATTCCGCACTTAGTTTAAGTTAGAGTAAAAACAACCGAGCCTTAACGTTTAATTAGGGATCTAAACAAGCTCTTGTGTATTCACACAAATATGAGCTTTCATAGTGGATACCGTGGAGTTGAGAACTATATATGAAGATGCAGTTTAGATCCATCAAGCAAAACATCTAGGGCAAAGATTGTGGATTGGCGAGCCATATTGATATTATATAACAAATGGTTGTGGTTTGAGTTTTCGTTGAGTTCTTTAAATTTTTTTGATTATGCATTTTTGTTTTACAAGTTTTGATCAATTTTATGCAAAATTTGAACTCATTTTCCATGTTAAATTAATTAATTTTGCATAATTTTTCAAAAATAGAAAAGATTTAGCATTTCCAATTGAGCTTGGATGGATTAGCCACTATGGACTTTTTATATTTGGTCCTTTTTAACCCTTTAGATTTAGAGTTTAAGGTTTTAGTTTGATATCTGTTCACTCTCTTAATCATATACTGAACATTGATTTAATTAAGGATTATGATTCTTGTAGCCAATCACAGCCAATAGTGAAAGTTCAAAATGGGTATGAAATACCCTTGAACGTTTAGACCCCCAGATACAAAAATACCAATTCAAGCATTATATCAAACAATTAATGTGCGGAATATGATAACAAACTTATAACAGAATTGATAAAACAATCTAAGCCAAATATAAACACATTCACAGCAGTAAATATAAGGCAAAGATAAAGGAAGGAGAGATGCAAACACACGGTCAACACACGATGTGTTATCGAAGAGGAAACCAAAGTTCTCAGCGTAAAACCTCTCCGCCGCTCTTCAAGCGGTGATAAAATCCACTAAAGAATATAGTTGGGATACATGAACAGCAGAAGACCCTCCAAGCCTAATCTACCCAAGTACCTAAGCTCTCCAAGCTTCTTGCTCCAACGAGGTTACGCCGAACCTATTTCTTCTTTAACTTCCCGGATTCCGCTACTTGACCATAGCATCAACCAATGTATATTGGTTCCTTCTCAAACTGCTTCCCTAAGCACCAAATGGAGATTCTCACAGACGTGGGTGTGGTGAGATAAGGGTTTGGTAAATAACTTCTCAAGGGTATGACAATGGAGTGGAAGAGATTAGAGTAATTTATAAAGTCTCTTTAGATGAAGATTGGGGATGAGACAATCTTGTTTTTTTCTAGGGTTTTCTCTCACAAAATTCTCTCTGGAAGCTCTCTCTAAATGATGGGTATAAGGGTGTATATATAGTAGGGTGAGAAGGGAATGCAAAACGTCAGTTTTTGCCAAACAGGGCAAGTTGGCGACTTGGTCTCGCGGCTTGTCCAAGTCGCGAGTTCAAGTCGCGACGTAACGGCCTGGCTAGTCTGGAACTTTTGTCCTGTAGCGTGACAGCTGGCGCGACCCTTCAGCTTCCTAGTGTGCCTCTCACGTGCCAGCTTTTGGCGGCTTGCCAGTCGCGATCTACCCGCGAGCCCTAGTCGCGAACCTCTATTTTTCTTGCACACTCTTGAGCTTTTCTTCACATCTTCTCACACACTACCCTTACAATTTTTCCCACCTAAATACAGGGTTACTAAATGCTAAATTACAAGCAAATTGGTCACGGAATAAAGCCAATTAAATGATTGATTAAATTCAACCTTACAAATAGGAATAAGGTTATGTTGATTTAAAAAGCGAGGTTATGTGACATACAGTAATAAGAAATTCTTACTTGAAATTAACTGGTTTTTGATGTCCAAAATCAGAGGAATCTGATTTGAATTTTGTCAGGGTCAATTTTTGGAAATGCCAAATAGAAGGAAAACTATCCAAAACACCCCTTAGATTCGATAAATGTAAATAAGTAAGGAGAATTAAGTCCAAAAATTCATGTTACTCTTTAGAGTAAAGGTTAGTGGCGCAACACTAATCTTTATTCTTAGAGAAATATTTATAGTATCCTTAGTATACTAAATATTGGCTCCACCAATGTTTGACAATATGATCTCCCTCAATAACTCTACGTTAATTATTGGAAAATAGTATTTTATTGACCATTGGATTTAATGATAATGTATGAACTTAAAAAGGTGTAAATTTAGTCAAGTTACCATGGAGCTTGAACCCATATCATGATCTATTATTAGTTAATGTTCTAATCACCTAAGTAGTGACTAGTCATTAATGTTGTCTCATACATTTAGTACTTTTACCTTTAACTAACAAACATACATTATCTTATCCTAAAAAAAAAAAATTACATACATTAATTCATGATAGATGACAATGTTAATTGGGCAAAATTGTTAGGTTATTTAACCATACTTCACCACCATGTACTATTGGCTTGATTGTCACTCCACAAATACAAAGTTCTTGTGGGGTGTGAGGGGGTGAGGCTAGAGTTCAAGTCTCTAGGAGAGAGTTTCACACACATATACACTTGAATTAGACTAGAATAGAAGTTTTATATTGCATTAAAAAAAAAAAAAACCATACTTTGAATTATTAAAAATTAAAAAGTGTAATTTTTTTCTTACTTTTTTATTTTTTGTTAGTAAATTGTGAAATTGGTTTTTTATTTAAGAAGTCTTCTCATACAAAATTTTCTCATTTTTTTTTTAATACAAGATAGAAATTCTACTATAATATAATCTAAGTGTATATGTGTGTGAAGCTCCCTCCTAGAGAATTGAACCCCGGCCCTTACCCTCTCGCACTCCATAAGCACTTATACTAGTAGAGTGACCACTACACTAAGGGAGCGCATTGATTTTTTTTTTTCTCAATTATTGATTTGATATGTTGTGAATTTTTGATTAATGCATTGTAAAACTATATCAATTATAGATCCAATTAGAAGTTATATTGCTCTAATCACAACTCACCATCTTAATAAATATGTTCTTTTAACATTTTTCATTTTCCCCACGTATTCCACGTTTCCATGTTTAGCTAGCTAATTTGATCACTTTGGAAGAAAGGAGGAATTATTAATTCCTTTCATGGTCTTTCTCTTTCCCCCTGGCCTATCCCCTTTGATGAGGGTCAGCCTCCACCAGAAAGACCTGATCATTTCTTAGAACAATATATTATTTTATTCCACTACTAATATTTTAATTGCATAAAACAAAATAGAATATGAGATGTAAGGTGTATTGTTAAAATGATAATGTAAAATTGAATTAAAAAAAAAAGAATATTCAAATAGAGTGTTAAGAGAATATAGTATAAGATGTATGATAGATCATTAAAATGATAATGTAAAATAGATAAAATAACTTTTTTGATGATCCAAAATGCGTTTCTTTTTGCATGAGAATGCATACACTTGTATACCAACAATAATTTTGTCAATAAATCTAAAAAATTTGGAAATAATTGAACCCAAAGATGCTGAACTTTCCTAATTGGTTGCTGAAAAAACGACAATATTGAAAGACTTGAGGTATTGACCATTGTGATTAATTCTGTGAATACACACTATTAACTCACTTTTTAAGGGCACATTTGGTACACTGTAATGATTATTACATGAGAATAGGAATAAGTATTACAAGGAATACATTAAGTTGAAATGTAATAAGTATTATTATTCATTAATTTGGTAACCATTTAAGAATAGAATCCTGAATATGCATCCACAATTTAGTAGAGTATAAAAAAAAAGGTGTAATTAAATCATTTTTAAGTCAAATTTTCTAAAATACACTTATTTTAGAGTGTTCAAAATAGGGCTAATAATCAATAACAAGGAAAATTTATTTTCTTTTCTTTTAAAAATGTGGTAACTAATGGCTTTTTAGAAATTTTTTAAAAAAAGTTATTATATAAGATGAAGGAATAGATATTCAGTACTTTTGATAAGAAATAGTTATTTCTTATTTTGAAGAATAGCTATTCATAAGGAATAATTATTTATTGTAATAAAAACATAACCAAACAACCGAATAGTTATGCCATAAGAATATTTATTACATTACAGTGTTTATTACAGTCTACTAAACGTACCCTAAGTGCATGGCAAGAGTTGCTCTCAAATTTTTCTCAATTATTGATTTGATATATTATTGTGAATCATAGATCCAATTAGAAGTTATATTGCCTTAATCACAACTCACCACCTAAATAAATATGTTCTTTTAACATTTTTCATTTTCCCCACGAATTTCACGTTTCTATGTTTAGCTGACTAATTTGACTTTGGAAAAAAAGGAGGAATTATCAAGTCCTTTTGGGATCTTTCCTCCTAGCTAGCACATCTCCTTGATGAGGGGCAGCCTCTACCAGAAAGACCTGATCTTTCTTAGAATAATATATTATTTTATTCCTCTTTTAATACTTTTAATCACAGAAAATAAAATAAAATATGAAATGTAAGGTGTACTGTTAAAATGATAATGTAAAATTGAATAAAAAAAAAGAGAATATTCAAATAATGTGACAAGAGAATATAGTATAGGATATATAATAAATCATTAAAATGATAATGTAAAATAAATAAAAATAGCTTTTTTGATGATCCAAGATGCGTTTCTTTTTGCATGGGAATGCTTACAGTTGTATACCAACAATAATTTTGTCAATAAAATCTAAAAAATTTGGAAATAATTGCACCCAAAGATTCTGAACTTACCTTATTGGTTGCTGAAAACACGACAATATTGAAAGACCTGAGGTATTGACCATTGTGATGCTGTGAATAGACACTATTAACTCACTTTTTAAGTGCACGGCAAGAGTTGCTCTTGTCTTTATTACTTGCATATATATAGTTGCATCGGCTTCTGCAACTACACTTGCTCTAAAAATTCTTTTGACATTTTTCATTCTCCCCACGCATTCCACGTTTCTATGTTTAGCCGACTAATTTGACTGGAAAAAAAAGGAAGAATTATTAAGTCCCTTCGGGATCTTTCCTACAGTCACATCTCCTTTAATGAGGGCCAGCCTCCACCCGGAAGACCTGATCATTTCTTTGAATAATATATTATTTTATTTCACTATTAATACTTTTAATCGCACACGATAAAATAAAATATGAGATATAGGATATATTGTTAAAATAATAATGTAAAATTGAATAATAAAAAAATTCGAATAATGTGACAAGAGAATATAGTAAAGGATATATAATAAATCATTAAAATGATAATGTAAAATAAATAAAAGTAGCTTTTTTGATGATCCAAAATGCGTTTCTTTTTGCGTGGGAATGCTTACAGTTGTATACCAACAATAATTTTGTCAATAAAATCTAAAAAATTTGGAAATAATTGCACCCAAAGCATGGATGGAGCTATTATTGGACTTGGGAGGCAATGGCCCCCTAATTTTTTTAATAAAAATATTATTATATTAATAGGTACTAATTTTAGTAATTTTGTTCAATAGAATTACGCTTTGTCCTCTTTAATAATGCCATCAATTCTTTTGAGAGTGATGTTATAGCCACAAATATTTTTACAACGTTTATACAAATTATTGAGGTAGCAAATTTTTATTGGTTTGTACACTTGCATCACTTTTTACTTATTAATATTCACTCACTATATTAGCAATTTGTAAAAAAATTTGTAATTTTAGCATTTTTCACCTTTTAAAAGACATAAAAATTTAATAGGTTAAATATAAAACAAAATATACAAACCCAAAAAAATTAGTCTAATAACAAAAATTACCAATAATAAAACTAAAAAATTTAAGCCCAATCAATTTATTTTATCCAGAACAAACAACTTAGCCATTTAAAAAATTTTAAACAAAAATCTTTAATAATAAAATAGTGAACTCAAAGACCAGAGTCGCTGTACTCAACTAGCAACAAAGTCGCCCTCGCAACTCCAAATCCTAACTACTTCTCTGACCCGAAGATTCTGAACTTACTTTATTTATTTATTTATTTTTTGAGAAAGATCTGAACTTACCTTATTGGTTGCTGAAAACACGACAATATTGAAAGACTTGAGGTATTGACCATTGTGATGCTGTGAATAGACACTATTAACTCACTTTTTAAGTGCACGGCAAGAGTTGCTCTTGTCTTTATTACTAGCATATATAGTTGCATCGGCTTCTGCAACTGCACTTGCTCTTAAAATTCTACGACAAATCCAATTCTGCCACTCAAGTTTGTTTTGTCCAAATCTCTGTCCCTCTTATTGAGCCTTGCGTGTAAAATGCATACTACTTGAGTTTGCCAGGTTCAATTACTTTTTACAGATACACATTCTCTTTCTCACTAAGGGGGATACATATTAAAAAAAGATGCATATGGTTGTATTGATATGGTTGTATTGTCTAATCTTTTTCCAGGGGATCAAAATTCAGACTTTTCTGGTAAAGTTTGCTGGGTCATCTATACATAGTTCAGAGGTTGGTTCTTGATTTGGACCTTGGATTATCGATAAGCTTTAGGTATGAGTTACCGTCAGCAAGGGAACAATGAAAGGTAGTTTCTTTTTGTCAAGAAGATTTTGTATGTCTGAACCTGAATTTTTATTTTTATTTTTTGACTTTATATATGTGCTAAAAATAAACTGTTGTTCCCTGTTCTGTCAGTAGTCTGAATCAATATATTGGTTACTATTAGAACATTTTTTTAATAACATTTCGAATGTCTGAAACTGAAAGACACCTTATTACAGCATCTTACTTGTTGCCAACTATGTCTAACCCAACTAAAGTTTTCAAGATCTAAATTTTAAGTCACGAATTTTCAATCAATGAGTTATCTTTTTTATAAGAAACTGATTTTTTTTTTTTTTTTTTTTTTTTTTGAGAAACAGAAAATCAATGATTTTAAGTTGCCAACAGTACTCATTTTGGTATGTTCATTAGGATGAAATATTTCGATATTAATGTATTTTGTGTACTATGCATTTTGGGCTTACCTTTATATATATAACACTTAAAATATATTAAAAAATAAAATAAATTAAGATAATAAATAATGGGGGTGGGGGGAGAATAAGGAGAGAGTAGAGAATTTGTTTTGTCTTTATTTATTTATTTATTTATTTTTATGAATGTTTTGAGTCTTTTGATTGAGAGAGAGAGAGAAGCCTGGGTAGATAGTGATGCGATGGAGAAAGATTGTGAGATAAAAAAGGGAAAACAAAAGGGAAGATAATGAGAATGATTAGGGAGAGAGAAAGTGAAAGCAAAAAGTAAAGAAAAAAGACAAATAAGAGTGACATTGCATTTTGGAAAGGAGGGAGGAAAGAGAAAGAGAAGGAAAATGAGAGGAAAGAAAAGAAAATGATAGAAATCATTTCTCCACACCCATAAGTTTGCAATCCGCCCAATTTGGGCGGATTTGAAGAGAAACAATGGAATTTAAATATATATATATATATATAAGGAAAAAAGAAAAGTGGAGCCCACATATTTAACTTCTTAAGACCCAAAACTACATTTTTGCCCATATTTTTAATCCATCTTTGGATACATTGTGGGAAATTAAAAAGAAAAGAAAAAAAGAAAGACATAAAAGTTAAAAACATATATTTTTTTTTTGATTTCCTTTGTCTTTGCAAACGAAAGGAAATAGAAGTGTATTATTCTTTTTCTTTCTCATCTCCTCATTTCCAAACATACATGAGAGAATTGCTCCTCTTTTTTTTTTTTTTTTTTTTTTTTCCTCTACACTTTTTTTTTTCTTTTTATCTTTCCTCATTTGTAACTAAACAAAGACTAAGAGACAAGAGTGACTAGTCATATCTTGTGTTGTGGTGGGAGCAAGTGAGTTAATTTTGTACTGAAAGCTGTTTTGGTTTGGCCATCGAAACGAAATATTTTAGTACTAGTCAATATCGGTATACCGCTTTGGAATTACTGCTATAAATAAATATATATTCGTTAATTTAATTTTTATTGATTAAATCTCATAAATATAAGTTATATAACCATATTGTCAATGACTCAATTCTTAACCTGTAATTCTAATTCAAGCCCAATAAAAAGTAATAGATAAATTTATTAAAAAAATAATAACAATCAAATTAATATTATATTTTATTAAAAATAAGAACCAATATGTCATCACGTGGGGCTTTTAAATTTCAATTCATTTGGTAACAAAAGTCAAAACATGCAAGCTGTAAAGTAACAACTATCAGTAAATATCAGATTGAAGGGTTTTAAAAACATGCCAGCGGTAAAGTCTATTTCTTGGGTGTGCTAAAGGCCTATTTGGTAGGGGAGTTTGAGTAATATTATTTGTAGCTTTTTGAAATATGTGTGAGTGAAAAAGTGTGTGAAATGTGTGTAATGTTATTTAAAAATTGAAAATGAGTTGTTTAACAACTCTACCAAACGGGGCCTAAATATCATTTGAGAGGTTTGAAAAACTGAGAAAGAGAGAGAGAAAGAGAAAGTTAGACTGACAGAGAAAGAGAGAGGAGAAGAAGATGAAAATGAAGCAGAAGAAGTAGCAGCCAAAATCAGTCCATGACCCTAACTTGAGGTCGAGAAAGAAACACTTTTCTTTTTCTAGTCCAGTATGCATTTACCAGTTGAAATTTGATATTTCTCTGGTATGGCCGAAATGACCCGGTATGGGCCGGTATATTTTCTGGCACGAAACAACCTTATTTTTGTACCGGCCAAGGTACCGGAATGGTAAATACCAGCCGTACCGTAAAAACTAGAGAATTCAAAAGTAAAAAGAATAGTAGAGAAGTTAGAAAAGTAAAAATTTTCAAGCCAAATTGCATTTAGCCCGAAATTCAAATACTAGTCGATATTGACAGAAATGATTTGGAGTGATTTGAAATTTTTCCCGAGGTGGAATGAGTGGGTTCCTTGTTCCATTTTGTTTACCAATACAGTATTTCCTAGCCGGAACAAGATAAAATCAATAACTATGTAAAAGCGAAAAGCACTAAAAATTGTAAGGGAATGTATGTGTTTTATGTGGCACAATGGTACAGTGGAGTTATCTATGTGAAGGGTATTATGAAATTTGTGCAGCAAAGGAATTTTCTTCACCCATAATTGTACTTTCCTACTTTAAGTTTTAACCCACCTACATTTTTCTCCTAATTAAATGGCTTTGCTATAAAATTTTGGTTCTCATGAATATAAAATGCCATTTGTTTAAAAGGTGAATATAAGATGTAATTAATCCTGAATATTTAAACATAAATATGGGAAATTGCTTTTTCTTGTCTTTTCTTTACACAGGCAGAATAAGGTGTTTTGTTTTTGTTTTTGTTTTTGTTTTTTTTGGGCATGTAAATATATTGAAAAATCGTAATAAGGTGTAAGTGTATAGGATCTCGAGCGAAATATATAGCCAAATCCATTGTTAGATGCATACAAAATAAAATCATTTGAAATTAAATAGTGAATAAGTGCATATGAATAATTTTGACCTTACTCAAAATTGAACTATTCATCGGCTCGAGAGTAGAATCCCCAAAGCATAGTAGTCCAAGTTGAACCATGATTCGAATACCAAGTAATTGACTGTTGATAGAAATGTTTAGGAAATAAGAAAATGCTGCATCCTTAAGCTATTTATTACCAGAAATATTGATAAAAATTCGAATTTACATACGCCTTTGCCAAGTTAATTCAAAGTAATTTTTATTAATCAATTTGAATTAAATTATTATAATATTTTATTTAATTCAACTTATTATTAATGCTAGTTGCTCTGTAAAATTCCAAAACAATCCACTCCAATCATCTTGTGCAAAAGAGTGGGAGTTGGAAAGAAAACATATGGTTCTACTAATTCAACTTTCTGTTTGGGAATAACTTATTTAACTAAAACTGAAAAATTTTTGTTGAAAATATTGTAAATAAAGCTAAAAGGTAGTTGAAATAGTACAATGAGACATATGAATAGTATAAAAAAATACAACAGAATGTATGAATAGTAGTAAAAATAAACTAAATAGTAAAAAAAGTTGGCTTTTTAAGCCAATGCCAAACACACACTTCATTTGTGCATAGAGTGGCAATTGGTTAGGTTTGGGATGGATTATCCTCTTTCCAATCCCAAACTTTTTAAATATGAGGAATTCAATTCCAAATCTTCTTCTTTTTTTTTTTTTCTTTTTTTTTTTACTTATTTATTTATTTAAATAGAGAGAAAGCAGTGCGCATGTACTTTGTTATAAAAATCTAGTTTTCTTGTAAATATAATTCTAGAGATGTTTTAATTTTTAATAAATAATGGATTTCAATTAAGTCAATCAATAAAGTCTTTAATTATCGAATAAAATATCTAAAGTTCGATCTTCACCTGCATCAAAAACTTATTAGCATTTTGCCTTAATGATAAAGAACCATCATTATAGAACACATGTTATAGGTTGAAAGTTGAGTAAGGTTAGCTTATAATAGTTTAATGTATACAAAGTCAACATAACTCAGTCCTAGTACATAATTTTTTTTTTTAAAAAAAAATTCATTTAAAAGAAGATCCTAATACAGAATCTGATAGTGTTTATGTTTGCCATGATTTTGTTCAGGAATGAGAATAAGGATATCGAGGGGCAATATCCCAGCACGGTTGTTGAATTTGTTTCAAAGCCAACATTTGAGCCATTGGTACGTTTGTTCCTTGAATGGTATGAAGAAATACTTGTATTCTGTCACGCGATTGCAGTATCACTGGATCCCTTGTTCTTGTACGTTCCCGTGATCAAAGAAGACAAAAAATGCATTGGGTTAAACAAAGTGTTCTGGATCATTGCTATTGTTTCGCGATCGGCCACCGATATCATTTACCTTGTGCATTTTGTAGTGAAATCCATGATACGACGTGATGCAAGTAATAATGAGTCAAATACTACAAGTTGGGCAAAATATCGAAGGCACTTATGGTCCATCATGTTCAACGTTCTAGTTATTCTGCCTATTCCACAGGTAAGGGAGACTTTAGCTACATTGTAGGTTGGAAAAATACTACTTTCACGTATTTTTCTAGTAATATGGAACTAACAAAAAAGACTTTTTTTTTTTTTTTTTTGACGTAAGCCTTCAATTTATTTTTTATTTTTTATTTTTTTGGAGAAAAACTTTAGAAAATTAATAAGTACCCATAATTAAGCATTGTTTTCATAACCGGGCCAGACCAATTTGTTCAATCAGGTTGAGTAGAAACTGGAGGCTTGGCTGACACATTAACTGTAATACCCCAATTTTGATTTTATGATTATCACTGTACCTTGTCATTTTAGTATAGAGTTGAGGTATTGTATGTGTGTGCATAGTAAGATGGGAGTAGACAATTTTGTGGTGCTACAAATAGGTGAGAAAATTAAAGTTTAGTGCACACAATTTAGTGAGGCAATTAAAATAAATAAAAGAAAAGAGAAAGATGTTCTATGGGCCTCTTGGAGACTAAAGAGATAAGCCTAAGTGGATTTAAACTCCAGCCCACTACCCCACCAAGCCCACATTTCTGATGTGTTAAAATATAAGTTGGAGGAAAGATAATTAGGGTTTGGGGTTAAGAAGGGTTTCATCACTAAGGAGGCTAGGGTTTCATCACTAAGGAGGCTAGAAGGTGTATTTTTCCTTGGAGTTAATTGAAGAGGCAACTGATTGTTCAGGTATGATTTTTCGTTCATTAGAATCAAAGAATCAAAGGTTTAGAATTATCATGGATTGCAACCTTAATTTATGTATAGGACTTTCACGTTTTCATTAGGGTTAATATGTATTAAACCCCAAGTGGCGCACTATCTAGTACAGACTGTGAATTGAGAAAGGTTATGTATATGGCTTCACATCTCCTTTTGATTATATGTATATTAAATCGTAGTAGCCTCTGTGAGTATTTTAGAACAAAGGTACGGATTACGAAACTCATTTCATTTTTATAGCCTTACGTCTTCATGGGTTTATATATATATATATATACTAATTCTAGAATTAGCCACCATGTATACCCTGAACAAGTCACGGATCAAATCTTCAGTCACGAGGCTTTCACCTTTCAATTGTGGTTATATATATATATATATATTAGGATGGCTATAAGGTTTTCTATTGTGGTTATATATATTAGGTGGCGTTAACGTTTTTGGGGTATGAATATTAGCTTAAATGAAATCCTAAAGTAGCTGCTGCCTCTGAGATGTGATAAATTCAAGGAAACACTTTTTTTTTTTTTTGGGTAGAGATACTTTGCATTAGTGCTATCATTTAGTTCAGCAAAGTATTTTACTAGTGAGTCAGTTGTATAGTTCAATAAGTTCTATATTTTATGGAGGATATTAAGTATTTTCTATGATTGAATATAGGTCTTATTTAAGAGTACTTTGAGGCTATTGGAGGTTGTTTCGGCTGGACTTTCAGAGTGATTCAAGTGCAGTAAGTAATTATGCATTATATGCACAAGTTTTGTCCATTAGGTTCTTAGAAGTTAAAAGTTTTCAAAAGTTTTGTATTTCAAACTTATATTTTCTAAAGTTTGTCAAAAGTATTTTTGCATCAATGAAAGAGAAATTTCGACTATTAAATAATGTTTTAAAGAGATACTTCGAATTTCAAATAACGTTTTGAATGTCTAAATCTCATTTAAAAGAGGATTTCTAAACTAAATGATTTTCAGAAAAGAATTGAGTTTTAAGTAAGTTTCTAAAAAGTTCTTGCCCTTTAAGTTTGTTTAAAATTAAGTGATTTCAAAGTCATATTCTTATTTTCCAAAGGGTATTTAAGACGTTTCTTTTAGCAATTGGGTTTTTAAATTTTACTCAAAAATTGTAAAAATATTTATAGAAACTCTTCAATTCTTATTCATTCCCTAAGAGAGTCATGCATCTAAATTCATGTTTCATGGATTTGGGTCGTGACATTAACCATTAAGGCAAATTAGCTTGTTGTATCTTTATGTAACAAACTATTATATTAACTAATTTGTTGCCCCATGTATATGCACAGGTACAAATAAAAAAAATCACAAATATATTGTTCAAACTACACATGGTATTAGCTTACACTTTTTTTTAAATTATATATATTTTTAAAATATATAATAGTTTCTCATTATATATATACATATGATTTAGAATTTAATTGATTTTAGACTCTTCGATTTTTGTACCCAATAATTCACTTGTCACAAAAATTAAAAACTTAAGATGGACACGTGGTGGAAAATTAGACTCCAATTGAAATCCAATTTAGAGTCTAACTGGATTTAGATTTTCGATTTTTACTCTCAATAGTTTACTTGGCACAAAATAAAAAATTAAATGAGACACGTGGCACAAAATTGAAAATCCAATTAAAATCTAATTGGATTTTCTCTAAGTTTTAGCTATTAATATATATATATATATATGTAATTGAATTAATTAATTATATTTATTGTTTAATGGGTTAACCTCGATTGAACTTTAGTTTGACCTCAAAAACTTTGAGCTAGTACTTCAAAGCAAATAAAAATACTGTTAGGGTCATATTTCTTATGTAATTGGCTAATTTTTTGACAAAACGCACTTTACTGGTAAATTGGATAGATCTAAGTTGGGTTTGATACATATTGTATTAAAGACATAAAGATTGATTTAAGAAACAAGTGAAGAAAAGTAGTTTTACTGAAGCTTGATAGATAGCATGACTGAAACTACTATTAAGATTGTTTGTTTTTAGACCCCTTAAAACATAACCAGATTAATCTAGTTAATTAGCCAAGTGATTACTTAGTCAAATTATGTAGACTAGGTTAACACAGATAAATCATATCAATGTAAAGTGCAGAAAATAAAGAACACAAAGATATGATGACCTAGGAAACCAAACTGGTAAAAAACCTGGGGAGAATTTAACCTAGCTATCCTCAAGGTAAAACTAAATCTATTATGAAAGAATTGAAGTTTACACAATAGCGACTTAGACTACTAACATCCTATTGCTACCTTGAGTAGGAAACTTACTATCACGACCTTATAATAGCTCCGAGTCCACAGGCTACTTCTTTCTTGGATTCCCAGCAAGTACAAGTACTCCCGCTTATGTATCTTTAAGCTCTTGAATCTGCAACCTAATGATCACCAAGTTCTTGACATAATCTTGAATCTTGGAAACCCTAAGTATGTGTGAAGGCAAACACCTCTAGATCTCACAGAAGATTCATACATACAGCATAAAGAGTAACCTCAAAACGTGACTAGGGTTTCCCTTTTATACTTAGAGTAAAACATAAAACCTACATGTCAAACGGGCTTGGGCTGAGTTGGAAATTCTGCAGAAAAAAATCTTCACGACTTTCGATTGGTCAAGTCTAATTTTCGATTGATCGAGCCAGGCAGATTTACACAGTAAATCTTATAGCAACTCGATTCCAACTTTACATAAAAAGCAAATACTTTGAGCAAGTCTAAACAAGATTAAAACGTTTTGATCATGGTTTGCCAACATTACAAAATCAAGTTTTAATACATTAGTTCCTAACTCTTAGAACCTAACAGAGATTTAATGGGCAGCTCAACATAAGCTCGATCTATTGAGCTTTACAAATTCATATTTCCAAATTGAATTTCGCCCATGTTGTGTATTTGTTTAGGGTTTCTTTTCTCACAACTAGACATATATAAGGCTTATTTTAAAAGTCATCGCACATGATACAGAGACCAAAAGTTTAATTTCTCTGTGAGAAGTACTGTATTTGTAGCCATAGGGTTTTGTAACAAGTGCTTCCTAATCTTCATCTTTATAAAGTGAAGACTTTGAGCCAACAACAATATTCAAGTTGTTGGAGTTAGTCATATACGGAGATCCTGCAAAGGAGATTATCACAGTTGGAGATTTGCATTACAGGAAAGAATACTACTACAAGATTAAGTCAATTGTATTGAGTGAAGGTTCAATGTATGAAGGTTGGTATTTTGGGATAGGCAGGTAGTGGTAAGATTCTTATACTTGTAATCCGCTTGATTATTGATTAGAATTCTTGGGAGTGGTGAACCTTAAATTCACTTGGTGAGTTTTCCCTTACGAAAGGTTTTCCCTATTTGTCAAAAATCACCGTGTTAATTTATTTCTACTGCATATTAGTTTATTTGGTGATTTGTTTGTGCCTCCACGATTTGCACGTAATTTGACCTAACTAATAATTGACCAGGGTCAAGTTATCTTAACCACAACAAGTGGTATCTGAGAGGGCACACTCTGATTAGGTTTTAATCTTTGCTGTGTGATCCATTAACCCCTGTTGTTATGGATCGTGGACAATCGTTGATTATACCTCCTCTTTTTTATGGTACTAACTATGCATACTGAAAAGTACGCATGAGAGCTTTTTTATAGTCTTTGGATGAAAATGTATGGATGGCTTTCGAGGTTGGATGGACCAAACCTACTGATTCTGCCTGCATCTTGGAATGATGACAAGATCAAAATTGTGAATTTCAATAGCAGAGCATTGATTCCTTGTTAGTGTTGTA